>NC_090252.1:41556775-41724275 GCF_037325665.1 Littorina saxatilis
AAAACACATTGTTTAAAATAAATGCATTTGTTTATACTCTTGCAACGCATGTGATTTAAAGCACTTCAATAGTTGAAGAAGATGAGTATTTTCAAAGGCTGGCCTTTTCCAGTGTACAGCGTGTGTGCTTCTTTACTCGACGTCAGCATAGTCTCCAGTCACCTCCGAAGAATCTGAAGAATTTAAAATACAACGTTAATGACAATTAGCTGGTGTACCCCGCTGTTGTCTTCGGGTCTTGTGTGACACTTAGGCATTCTCATAAAAACAGGGAGAGAGACGAAAGGGGGGGGGGGGGAACAAAACTTACAGAGAGAGAGGAGGTGGGGATGGTTTTTGGCACTTACTTGGATATATTTGTTTATTCTTTATATTTAGTGTGTTTGATCTTTCATAACAAGAACTTAATAACAATGGAAAGATTTTAGGAGAGAGAGAGAGAGAGAGAGAGAGAGAGAGAGAGAGAGAGAGAGAGAGAGAGAGAGAGAGAGAGAGAGAGAGAGAGGGAGAGGGGGGAGCAAGAGAGAGAGAGGGGGAGCAAGAGAGAGAGAGAGAGGGGGAACAAGAGAGAGAGAGAGAGGGGGTTAGTTTACACCTGCATGGCTCTTCTGAGGAATAAAAAGAAGAAAAAAACATAAACTGACGGCAGGGTTTGGGCGGTGTCAGTGTTGTTGGTGGCAGCTGCTGGCGCACATGTTGCTGGCCTCTGGTCGGGACGGCAGGCTGTCTTGGGCTGATTTCCTCATAATCCCCATCGTCCATGTCTCCAAGCTCTGAAAATTAAAAAAACTGCAAAATTATCGTGGTTGCTGAGTTGATAAAATTTCGACCACTTATTACTGAATCATGCCGGTGATTTTTGGGAAAAGCAACAACCGCTATGCTTATAGTGGGTGTAACTTTAATATGAGGCTAAAAAGAAGTGTCCTCCTCAAAACAATACATATGTGGTGAGTAATACGCAAAACGTGTGACATGTCATGAATTCACTGATCAGGAATTAGTTGGCTCACTTACACGCTCGTGTTCGTTGGTTGAATTAGGCCAGTATAAATGATATCTTTGACATGAGCATTATGGAGATACATGTACAAGCTATTTGCAGAACCACAAAGCATTGCTGCTAATTGGACAACTACACGGACAGAGAGAGAGAGAGAGAGATAGAGAAAAAAGCAGAGACAGAGAGACAGAAAGAGCGTGACAGAGAGAGAGAGACAGAGATTCAGATTCAGATTCAAAACTTGTTTACGAAGGGATGAAGGTTTTAGGCGATGCCTAATCTTCCAACCTGTCACTCTTAGACATACATAACATTATACATTACATATATTTATATTTATATAACAAGTTTTAAACAGCCAAAAGAATTATTATAACTAATTAACTCAGAATTTGTAATCAGGTCACAACTAACAAAAACACTAGTTATAATAACGAGTTTCATGGATTAATAAAATGATGATTAAGATGTGATGCAGTAATAGTTCTGATTTTCAAGTGTAGGGAGAGGATTATGATTGACAAAGATATTTTCGAACATTTTCTTTAAAAGACGAAAGGGTTTGACAGGTTTTACAGTATATTGGAAGTGAATTCCACACAAGCGATCCCCAGTAAGATAAACTGGATTTATACAAATCAATGCGTGGGAGCGGTAGCGTATAGTTCAAAAGCCTGGCTCTACCAGGAGGACGCTCGAACAGATCTTGGATGTATGAAGAGAGACAGAGAGAGGGACAGAGAAAGAGAAACCATAACATCACAACATAAGTCAGGCATCATCACACAATCATTCACAACTGTCTCACCAGCTCCAGCCTGAGCAGAAACTCCCGCCTGCAGACTGACGCCGGCAGCCACAAAGGTGTCAACGGTGGTAGCGCCAGGAGTCCCATCACGTGCAGGCTGGATGGCATCATGTACGTCTGTGTAGTCCAGTTCCACAGGAGATCGCGTCGTGTCACACCCTTCATACAGGTCGTTGGTGATCATCACGCTCACGTTGGAGCGACGATAAAACGACTGTGATACCGCTGGGGAATAAAAGAAAGGATCAATGATGTTGAATTAAGATGCGATCATTGATGTTCTCAAACCTCGGTCTTCCATCCGTGACAATTTCTTTTTTTAACCTGACACATCGCTCTGAACCCTGGCGGTCGTTTTGACATGTAAGTGGTGAGTTTCTTCCTAAACAGATAAAGCCGCAGACATATGGACCCAACCTTAATTTTAATCCAGGTCAGACTTGACCAATTGCCCTCTGAGTCTGGGGGCAACACTGTGCGATGAGAACAAACACAACGAAAAACAACAACACAAAAGCAAAGAGACTGCCAACGTTCCAGAATTCAGAATCAAAAAACAAGATAGGTACGTTTTTGGAACGTTGTTATTGACAAAATTACGTTACAGTCACAATCATTCATTCGCTCGGTTTCCTGGCGAGTGGGCGAATACTGAATTTCATGAAGATAAGTTTTGTGTGATATTTGTTTGTCTGTTCACTTAAAAGACCGTTGGGTCGATATATTCGTGACTGTAACGTAATTTTGTCAATAACAACGTTCCAACAACTTACCTTTCTTGTTTTTTTTAATTCTAACAACACAAAAGGACATGGAAGTTCTTGTTTGTCGTCATCGCGGACGAGTGAACAGCCATTTATGCGACCTTGAACTTTCACATGCAATGCTCTTCAGTCTAAGAGGCTTAAATTCGTTCTTTGGCGAAAGTTTGTTTGCTAAAGTTGACTGTGGAAGTTGCATTGGCCAAGAAGTAACCAAAATAACAAATCTTTATTGCAGGAAGCTTTTCCCCTCCTTTCCCGATTCACCAACTTGTTATATTTCATTGGCGGACGTTGTTGTCATGTCAAGCACGACAATGGAATGGACTAAAATGAGGCGGTATTTCAATAGTTTGTTGTTGTTGTTGTTGTTGTTGTTGTTGTTGTTGTTGTTGTTGTTGTTGTTGTTGTTTTTGTTGTTGAATAGTACTGCCACATACATGTATTAATTTCAACGATAGTCATGCAAGAGATAAACATTTCTGAAGGGCAATCAAAAGTGCAATTATTTGCTGATAACACAGAGGAGAAAATGTGAGAGAAAAAATAGTTACCAAGTCGGTCACGGCGGTTTCCTGGTTTGTCTCTTCTGCGGCAAAAGCGTTGACGAAAATGCACACACACACACACACACACACACACACACACACACACACACACACACACACACACACACACACACACACAAACGTGATCATTTACAAAGTGAAAGAGTAAACACGTCGCGTAAGGCGAAATTACAACATTTAGTCAATCTGTCGAACTCGCATAATAAAACTGGAAGCACTGCTTTTTTTCACCAAGACAAAACAGCTTCGTCAATACCCGCGGCACAAGGAAATCGCTCACTTTTCCCGTGCAACACGAAGTGAAACGGACAAGCGGCGGTGAAGCCGGTATAGCGCGGTAGTGGTTGCGCTGAGCGAGATAGCACGCTTTTCTGTAATTCTTTTTAACTTTCTGATCTTATTTTAAATACAACCTATTATATCTATATATATGTTTTTTGGAATCAAGGACATGATAAAGAATAAGATGAAATCATGTTTTGGATTGATTTCTTATGTAATAATTACAGTACTAATAACCTATTTTCGTTAAGTGTGATCACATTTTAAGAGTAAACATGACATATGTATATATTTTTAGATTCAGAATTTGAATAAGAATACGATGCAATGAATTTTTAAATCTGTTTGAGAAAAATCGATTTTAATGACAACTTTAATGAGCACACTCATTAACTACGAAAATGCAATACCAAAGTCCGGGCTTTGTCGAAGATTACTTGACCAAACTTTCAACCAATTGTGCCGCCTCAATTTTCACAAAAAGCCCAATATGACGTCATCAAAGACATTTATCAGAAAAATTAAAACATCGTCGGGGGGTATCATTCACAGAAACTCTCATGTAAAGTTTCATGAAGATTGGTCAAATAGTTTTCTCTGAATCACTCTACACACACAAACACAGACAAACATACATACATACACCACACCCTCGTTTCGATTCCCCGTCTATGTTAAAACATTTAGTCAAAACTTGACTAAATGTAAAAAGATAACTGCTCAGTTTTAAATTAAATCACATGGAATTCAGGCAAAGAATGTCACAATGTAGTAAGGAAGCAATGTGTTTTCAAAACTGCAGGCCAACGCTCTTTCTCCTTTCAAGCCCCCACCAACTGGAACTCACTACCTCTCCCCCTCCGTCAACATCCCCTTTAGAAGCTTTCAAATCTGGCCTTAAGACTTTTTTTTCTCCCTAAATAATCCTTAAACTACAGTGCCCCGCTACACCCCTACCCACCCACCTCACCCACAAGCCTAAATCAGATCAGTTGTAAATAGCCATGTACATCAATCAATCAATAGAATTCAATCAATCAATAGAATTTATTTCCAAAATGCAAAAGCACATGATTTTGTTTTGAATGTTGCAGTAAATCATATATCCACGTCCACACTCACATTCACACCCATGGTTAAATACTATTTGCACAACCGACTAGAGTCTCCCCCTTTCTCCCACCCACCCCCCCAAAAGAAGAACAGGACTAGTGTACTGCTCTGCATGAGCGTCCACACAAGCACCAACAACAGATTCAGAGTGCAGACAAGATGGCCTCTGGGAAAAAACTGGAATTTTCTTTTGTTTTTCATGCTTACTTTTGAGTGACGTGTCTGTTTGTGTTGTTGCCTTGAAATCTTCATGTAATTTATGCGTAAGTGTACATGAGTGTGCATGAGTTGTTAATGCGAAAGAATGTGTATGACTGCGCCTTGAGTCGCCTTGTGGTGAGATATGTGCGCGTTATACATTTTCGTATTATTATTATTAGTTTTCAGTTTGGGGGTTTGGCGTTGGTCAGGTGAATTTACAGACCAAAGTGGCAAATTATATCAAAGTAAACAAACACGTTCTGTACATCTGTAACTCTATAATTATATATTAAATAGTTCGTTGAAATATTCTCACTTGCTCTGAACAGATGAAAACGAACTCCCATATCTTGAAATAGAAACAAGAGTAAGCAAACAATCAAACTAACAAAGAGACAAATACAAAACAAATTTAACAAACACACACAGAAAAAAAACCCACCACAACCAGTCAATTCATATCCTCTGCGCTACCGAATATATCAGGAAAACATTTCTACCAAACCGGAATCTAAACAACTAAACGCCAATTTTGATCAGTGCATTGGCACTGTGTTCAAACAGCAGCCTGTTATCTAATGCAACCCACACCCACATCTGAGTTGTTGATTGTAATGCTTTGTTTTGTTTTAATTTTCCCTTGAAAAGATCATGTATGTACTTTGCGCAGAAAGTTATATTCTGACAAGGAAGCGGAGTTGATTGTTGTTGTGAGAGGACGTTGCCTAAAAGGCAAAGTAAGCCCTTCCTGTGAAAACAGTAAGCCTTAATTTAATATCTCGGTTCTAAGCGTTCTTTCAAATGGGGTAAGAGTATTTGTTCACTTAGACACCCCCCAAAATCAATATCCTGACTTCTTGTGAAGATTGTATTTGTTCATGATAAATAAATTTCACAGACTAAGGGCTAAAATAATAATAAAATAAAATACTGTATATGTATTATAAGGTGGCTTAAAAACGTTCAGAGTTTCCGGGTTTTCCTCCCGATCCTAAAGCTTTTTTTTATATTCTTCCCAAAATATAATCCATGAAGAAATAAATAAATAAATAAAGACATCATTAATGAATAAGCAGAAGTAACAAAACGTTATTTGTTTGCGACACCTCTGGGACATCGTTCACACGAGCTCCGGGCGATACAAAGGAACATGCACCTGATGGCAAGTCATCCTCACTGAATGTGAACGCGTGCTAGACAGTGTGATCGAGTTGTCCAAGGTGCCAGTTCCACAAACCAGTACCATTTTAATGAAAACGGAGAGAGAAAGAGTGTAAAAGAATAAGACAGACAGACAGACAGATAAACTGAGAGAAAGAAAGAAAGAGAGAGAGAGAAAGGGAGGGAGAGAGAGAGTGTGTGGTGTGTGAGAGAGAAGAGAGAGGGAGTGAGAGAGAGAGAGAGAGAGAGAGTGTGTGTGTGTGTGTGTGTGTGTGTGTGAGAAAGAAGAGAGAGAGTGTGTGAGAGAAGAGAGAGAGTGTGTGTGTGAGAGAGAGAAAAGAGATAGAAGAGAGAGGGAGAGAGTGTGTGAGAGAGTGTGTGAGAGAGAAGAGTGAGAGAAGAGAGAGAGAGTGTGTGTGTGAGAGAGAGATAGTTTGAGAGAGTGAGAGAGAGAGAGAGAGAGAGAAGAGAGAAAGATAGAGAGAGAGAGTGTGTGAGAGAGAGAAGAGATAGAAGAGATAAAGAGTGTGTGAGAGAAGAGAGAGAGTGAGAAATAAGAGTGAGAGAGAGAGAGATTGAGACAGAAGAGAGAGAGACGCAAATCTCTTGTCAACGATAGCAATCTTACCCAATCTTGGTGTCTGCAAAAACATTCAAAAATTCAAATAAAAAATCAATATTGTTACTGTTGTTGCCTTTGTTTGCTTATTTTTGTTCTGTAGCTATTAACTATTGCTAACTGAGATATGCGATTTTTGTCATCATTTTCACGAATTTTTATTCATACCCAGCTGGGTTATAAATCTCATGTTCCCCATGCAATAAATCGAGGTGGTGAATCGGTTTGAGCTTTCGGGTGAAACGTGGATTGTTAAAGTAAAAGCCAATCAGTCTGATTGTGTGATGTGTGGAACCATCACGGCTTTGGATTCGTGTTTCCGAGGACAACGATTGTAAGCATTCACTCTCAAAGACCCAATCAATGTTAATAATTACCTCGGCGACTCATGGTCAATTTGCAACTTATCTCTGTAATCGCAAAATCCACAACGAAAAGTCATAAACACTTAAAAGGAAAAGAAATATGCTCAACACTTACTGAACTTACACGTATGATCGCAGCTCTGTACATTTTCAGACTGGAAGAAAAGCGTCAACAAGCTACGTTTGACGTCACATACAAGGTTGACGTGTTATCTCGAGCTACTGTGACGATGCTTTGTGGCCCGGAGTTGGATTCTAAAAATTCGTCTCCCTGTGGGTTATTATGCATTTTGTTGCAAACCAAAATGATGACAAAAACGATGTTTGGTGGCTTGTCGTCAGACCAGCATTTTGTTGTTGGTCCTCGGGGAGCATATCGCCTTTTGTCTCATATTTATCAACCGCGGCCTTCGGCCTTGGTCGATAAAGATGAAACAAAAGACGATATGGTCCCCTTGGACCAACAAAAAAGCTGGTCTGTCAACAAGCCACCAAACATCTTATAATGTTAAAAGAATAGGTATTAGGCATTAAAAACATGTTTGGCACCTGCCCAGACTCCTGTATAATAATGAAATACTGTATTCAGGAATTTGAAAATAAGTGCAAGAAGTGTAAAATGCATTAAAAAAAACAACTTATGTGTACTTATATCTTCCGCATGTCAAGACACATCGCAGTAGTTTTTAACTTGCAAATTTGCCAAAAGGGTTTTTGCTTGAAAGGGATATTTGTAAAGACCTGACAGTGATAATAACTACGGGAGAGAAAATGTGGGATGGAGGGGGGAAGACTTCGTCATATTTTCAAACTGAAAGAAAGAAAACGTTTGTGATTTTATTCCAAATTGTTATGTTGGGTATGCGCTACTTATTGCACTGAAAATACCACACAGGACTGACAGAGAGAATATGCAAAGCACGTATTACACAAAGAATGAAAGTAGAACATCCAAAGAAAAAGCGATTGTGTGAAAATAGCCCATAAGCATCAACATTCAAGAAGCAAAAAAAATTTTTTTTAAATAAATAAAATAGATACCTTTGTGTATAAATCGTTGACGCCAGGCGACAATAACAACGATGACGACAACAACAATGACAACAATTGGTACGATGACAGCGCCAATTGGGACACGCGAAGGCTCCGGATTGTTGTTCTCTGTAACCATATATATGGCATCATTATGTTGGTCCGTATTGCTCATTGATTTCGAGGTTCACCTTGTCTTTATCTCCCTCTCTCTCTCTCCCTCTCTCTCTCTCTCTCTCTCTCTCTCTCTCTCTCTCTCTCTCTCTCTCTCTCTCTCTCTCTCTCTCTCTCAATTCAATTCAATTCTCTCTCTCTCTCTCTCTTTCTTTCTCTCTGTTTCTCTCTCTGTCTGTCTCTATGTCTGTCTGTCTGTCTGTCTGTCTGTCTGTCTGTCTGTCTCTCTCTCTCTCTCTCTCTCTCTCTCTCTCTCTCTCTCTCTCTCTCTCCAGTTCTTCTTTTAGGGTATACGTATCTCTTTGAAATGATAACCATAAATTGAAATTAATATTCTCATTTCGTTCAAACACCGAACCGAAAAGTCTGAAAGAAGGATACGTGTTTCAGACTTTACAACCACAAGACCAGTAAAACTGCAACACCCTTACTTGAGTATAGCTTACTAGTAATTTTGTCAACTTGTCAGACATGCTGACTTAAAAAAAGGAACGCTCAAGGGAAATGTGACTGAAACAAACTATCTAGCTATGGAGAAATGTGTACAACGTAAGCGTTAAATTGCAATACCTATGGTGAAGTACACAGAACCATTTTCATCTCCGTTTCTCAAATCCAGCCGCCATCTTCCTTTCATCTGTGACGTCCCTTCCGGTAGTTGAATAGTCAGAGTCAAGTTTGGGACGCTACCTGACAGTGACGCTTTGCTGCCAAGATTTGAAAGTTGTACTCAATAAGTGATTGACATGAAAGAGAGAGAGAGAGAGAGAGAGAGAGAGAGAGACACACACACACACACACACACACACACACACACACACACACACACACACACACACACACACACACACACACCCATAGACAGAAACTCAGACAGACAGACAGACAGACAGAGATGCATTCGACGCCATCGTAAAATCTCTGTGTACGTGCTTTGCTTGCACCTGTTTGTCTTTGACTTTGTGTGTGTGTGTGTGTGTCTGGGTGTGTGTGCGCAAACTTCACAAAAATAGAAAAGTTAGCACAGTCCCTGTCTAAAAAAAGTAATAAACCTTTGAAAATTGCGATAAGCTTTAGACGTTTTAAATCATACAGTCGATGAAGGAAAACAGTTTTTTTCTTTTACGAAAATTATGTGGTTCAGAGAAAGAAACAAATCGACCACAATAACATCAGTGTGAGTAGCATAAGCTCGATACTTTATTAAAATATATCGTTTGTGCTGAGTTTCCGTTTCATATTTTGTATTTCACAGGAAGAGTCACATAACAACATTAAAAAAGCTAAAAGAAAGAGCTGAGGAGAAAACAATTAAGTTCACACAGTCCTTCAAAAACGAACCTTGTACAGTCGGAAGGGAGTGAACTGGGGACATTCTCTGTGGCCTTGTATCTCTGCAGCTGACAGGTGACGACGTGGTGATGAAAGGCAGTGACAGGGAACTTCAGTGTCTTGTCCTTTGAACTGGCCAGGAAGGTGATCTTCCTGTCAGCGATCAGCGGCTCGCCTTTTTCACAGAATAAAAGAATGAAAAAGGCTGAATCGAGGCAAGCAAGCAAGCACACAAACGCGGGTACAACAACGAACAGACAATAACAAGAACAAACAGGCAAAAAGAAAGAAAGAAAGAAAGTAAAACTTACAAAAATAAAGCATGTCTGGCCGCGATACCAGTCTGGAGACATTTCAGGCCGGATGAATTTAACCTCAAGAGACCTCACGGGCATATGCTTTACCGTAATTGAGAATAACCTGCAATGACTTATTTGAAATTGCTCCATAACTATGCTAATTGATCAATTGTAAACGGTATATATATACTACTTGCCACAAGAAACTAGACACAGTCATGCATCTAGGCTAGGACCTTGTGATGAGATGTTTCATAGACATATCATTTTCCTACCATATGCAACACACATTTTGAGTCTACACGCGATTGAGAGGTTGGGACTGTATAGTGAAGACCTCGGACACCCCCCCCCCCCCCCCCCACCTATCTCCCTTCGGAAAACAAATTCACAAAAGCAAAGTTACTCTCAATAAAATCCGCAATCTTGTGCCTTTTTGTTAAATTGGTCATACAATAACAAAAAAACAAAACCTCTCACCCTCACCATCCCGCAAAAAAACAAACACCACCACACAACAACACATTTGAAAACCACACACACGAACAAAACAGCAACATCA
The DNA here is from genome assembly GCF_037325665.1 of Littorina saxatilis. NCBI lineage: Eukaryota > Metazoa > Mollusca > Gastropoda > Littorinimorpha > Littorinidae > Littorina > Littorina saxatilis. The sequence continues at coordinate 41,567,057 of NC_090252.1, forward strand.
ATAGCTGCTTAACTTTTTTTTTTAAGGGTACGACTCACATTTGACATGCAGCATCTGACTTTTGTTGGAACTGGCCCCCGCCGCCTCACAGCTGATGATTCCCGTGTCGTTGCACAGGACATGGTGGATGACGTGGCTCACGTGACGTAGACTGCCACGCTTGACTGATGTGTTGGTGGACAGTACAACACCATCTCTTGATAGTTGCGGTGGATCCGGTGGGTTGCCCTCCTTCCACTGGCACGAGATGTTGACGGCAGTGTTCATAATTATTGCAGGCGAGGTTTCTGTGACTGCTTTTCCGTCGTTTTCAATTGTCAGGTTGACGATTTCTGAGGGGTCTGAGGCACACATACGCACGCAGACACGCAGGCAGACAAGAGGAAGGCAAGAATACCGGCACAGGCAGGCAGACAGACAGACAGACAGCCAGACAGACACACACATACACAAACACACACACACAAACACACACGCACATTATTCCATAAAAAGCACGCACATTATTCCATAAAAAGCACACACAAACCGATGTCTGTGTGTAAGAAAAAAAATAACAGCAATTTCCAGTTACAAACTTGTCTTGTTCGCAATATAAACAATAAAGGTACACTGAGCCAAAAAAGTTAAGGATATTTTTTCAGTGGTATACCCCAGATGTTAAACAGCAATTTTTGGGTCAGAAATATACGTGTATTTGAAGATCAGTCTTTCTTCTGCTTAAAAATGTGCTTCTTGAATCTGAGCAATATTTGGGTATGACGTCACATGTCCGTGACCGCGCCTACTTTAAAAAAAATGGCCTTTTTTGACGGCATGATTCACCTTCAACCGTCGAAACGGTGACTTAAACTGAATAATATTTTGCATTTTTTACACCAAAAGGTTTATTTGGTGTCTTACCTAACAAGTCATACACATTTCGTTCAAATCCGCCGCGCAGTTAGGCTGATCCAACGTGTAAAGGAAAGCGACAACAATCCTGAAAAACAGCAAAAAATCCAGGGTTTTTATGGTGTTTTTGCTGGGTAGCCGCAGTTGATATGCAATAAATCTAAAACTACAAATAGCAGCCTCTCCAAATTTCACAGAGCGATGACAAAAACCCTCATCTGGATATGTGCCAGTACTTAGGCCAAAAAAAAAAAATTGTCTGTTTAGGGTAACCCGACCGACCCTATCGATTTGGCGCCGACCCAAAAACTTTTTTTTGATTTCAAAAAAAAAAAAAAAAAAAAAGAGGAAAAAATGCTAAAAAGAGACATTTGGCGTTTCTTTCTCTCCCTTTCTCTCTGTTTTATTTATACGTTAGTTTTGAAACATGTATCCATCAAATATAAGAAGTGAATGTTCAGCCAACATAGCATTTACACAAAAAAATTAAAAAAAAATAAAAAAACTTTACCTACCTACCGACCCTACTTTTTTTGGTCATGTTACCCTAAACAGACAATTTTTTTTTTGGCCTTAGGTCAAACAGAACCCAAGAATGGACGTTGTAACGGTTTTCCGTTAAAAATTTGGAAACGTTTGTAACGTCTAAGAAACAAATGTAACATGCACGCAACTTTGTATACTTTGCAAAGAATGGTGCCATTACATGTGTGCCAAGTTTCAAAAACATTCTTTCACGGGCTCAAAAGGTATGATCGTTTGAAAAGAGGTGAAAAATACTGCCCCTGGTGTCTTTCGCGCAACTTTTTTTTATGACTTTTTCTATAATTTTGATTCTTGTTCTCCGATAGGATGCGTATAGCCTTTCACGGATGATGCGAATCACTTGCTCGGTAGAAGTTGCAGAAAAGAACTTTTCGCGTGTTTTGAACACAGCTGTGTTGCATAACAAAGGAGTAAAGAATACAAAGAATCAAATAACAGAAGAATGCAGACATGACGTCATATAATTCCAAAAATATGACGTCAGATGGAGGCAACACTGGGTTTTTCTCATCGTCGTCTTGATAGCGGCGAGACACAATCTGGCATTTGCTGTGACGAATCAGACAGTTTGAATGCTACGAAATGGAGCTGTGGAGATGGACATCGCCAGGTTTTTTTAGGGTCTGTAAGAGCATTAGTGTGTGTCCTGATCACTCAGCCACCTTGATATGAATTTTGCAGACATCATCGTCTAAAAATAGAACAGCAGAGCGGAGTGAGATTTTACTTTTTATTTCTTCAAAGTCATGAGGCTATATCTTTTGAGCCCACGAAAAAATTTTTCTGAAACTTGGCACACATGTAATGGCACCATTCTTTGCAAAGTACACATAAATGAAATGAAAATGAAAATGAAAATGAAATGAAATGAAAAATGAAAAAAAAATGAAAATGAAAATGAAATGAAATGAAATGAAAAAAAATGAAAAATGAAATGAAAATGAAAATGAAAATGAAAAATGAAAATGAAATGGAAAATGAAAATGAAAAATGAATGAAATGAAATGAAAAATGAAAATGAAAATGAAATGAAATGAAAATGAAAGAAATAATTGCGTGCATGTCACAGTTGTTTCTAGGACGTTATGAACGTTTGCAAATTGTTTACGGAAAACCGTTACAACGTCCATTCTCGGGTTCTGTTTGCTCCAAGTACTAGCGCGAATCCAGATGAGGGTCTTTGTCATCGTTCTGTATAATTTGGAGAGGCTGCTATTTGTAGTTTTATATGTATTGCATATCAACTGCAGCTACCCAGCAAAAGCACCACAAAAACCCTGGATTTTTTGCTGTTTTTCAGGATAGTGGTCGCTTTCCTTTACACGCTAGATTAGCATGACTGCGCGACGGATTTGAACGAACTTTGTATGACTTGTTAGGTAACTTACTTACTTACTGCCTTTCACGCCTGGTAGCGTGTAGGGCAGCGAACTTGTTAGGTAAGACACCAAATAAATATTTTGGTGTAAAAAATGCAAAATATCGTTCAGTTTAAGTCGCCGTTTTGACTGTTGAAGGTGAATCATGCCGTCAAAAAACGCCATTTTTGAGGGTAGGCATGGTCACGAACATGTGACGTCATGCCCAAATATTGCTCAGATTCCTGAAAGGCATTTTTGAGCAGAAGAAAGACATATCTTAAAATACACGTTAATTTCTGACCCAAAAACTTCTGTTTAACATCTGGGGTATACCACTGAAGAAAATATCCTTAACTTTTTGGACTCAGTGTACGTTTTCATTGGTTTTACAATCAATTGATAGAATAGAGTACAGACACAGTGTTCCCCGAATAAACACGACGGCTCACCCTCTCAGATCAGGCCAGGATTTTACTTGGGATAAGGTCACCCGTCCACAAAACATCAACGGTCTGACTGCGTCCTGTGCAGAGTGAGTATTGTTTTTATGAATACACTTTTTAACAGACACGTATAAGGCAACCTGTGAAATTAATTCATTAAACTTTTTCATTCTTCACAGGAAACAGACAGGAAGTTGAGCTTTGGTTTGTATCAAAGAGGACTGATAGCCTTTCTTCCCTGTGAAAACCTGGCTAGATCAAAGACAGCGAGCAGAGCTCTTTTACGGGAAGGTTTGTGCCTGACTTTCCAAACTTTATTTGCTTTATTGTTCAATCAATTCTTGCTACTTTTGTTCGTCTTTTTATATTTAGTCAAGTTTTGACTAAATATTTTAACATCGAGGGGGAATCGAAACGAGGGTCGTGGTGTATGTGCGTGTGTGTGTGTGTGTGTGTGTCTGTGTGTCTGTATGTGTATGTGTGTGTGTGTGTGTGTAGAGCGATTCAGACTAAACTACTGGACCGATCTTTATGAAATTTGACATGAGAGTTCCTGGGTATGAAATCCCCGAACGTTTTTTTCATTTTTTTGATAAATGTCTTTGATGACGTCATATCCGGCTTTTCGTGAAAGTTGAGGCGGCACTGTCACGCCCTCATTTTTCAACCAAATTGGTTGAAATTTTGGTCAAGTAGTCTTCGACGAAGCCCGGGGTTCGGTATTGCATTTCAGCTTGGTGGCTTAAAAATTAATTAATGACTTTGGTCATTAAAAATCTGAAAATTGTTAAAAAAAATAAAAATTTATAAAACGATCCAAATTTACGTTTATCTTATTCTCCATCATTTGCTGATTCCAAAAACATAAATATGTTATATTCGGATTAAAAACAAGCTCTGAAAATTAAATATATAAAAATTATTATCAAAATTAAATTGTCCAAATCAATTTAAAAACACTTTCATCTTATTCCTTGTCGGTTCCTGATTCCAAAAACATATAGATATGCTATGTTTGGATTAAAAACACGCTCAGAAAGTTAAAACAAAGAGAGGTACAGAAAAGCGTGCTATCCTTCTTAGCGCAACTACTACCCCGCTCTTCTTGTCAATTTCACTGCCTTTGCCGTGAGCGGTGGACTGACGATGCTACGAGTATACGCTCTTGCTGAAAAATGGCAGCTACTTGACTAAATATTGTATTTTCGCCTTACGCGACTTGTTTATTTTTTACATTTAGTCAAGTTTTGACTAAATGTTTTAACGTAGAGGGGGGAATCCAGACGAGGGTCGTGGTGTATGTATGTCTGTGTGTCTGTGTGTCTGTGTGTCTGTGTGTGGGTGTGTGTGTGTGTGTGTGTGTGTGTGTGTGTGTGTGTGTGTGTGTGTGTGTGTGTGTGTGTGTGTGCGTGTGTGTGTAGAGCGATTCAGAGTAAACTACTGGACAGATCTTTATGAAAGTTTACATGAGAGTTTCTGGGTATGATATCCCCAGACATTTTCTTAAAATTTTGTCGATAAATGTCTTTTATGACGTGATATCCGGCTTTTTGTAAAAGTTGAGGCGGCACTGTCACACCTTTATTTTTCTATCAAATTGATTGAAATTTTGGCCAAGCAATCTTAGACAAAGGCCGGACATTTCAGCGTGGAGGCTTAAAATTTAATTGATGACTTTGGTCATTACAAATCTGAAAATTGTAATTAACATTATTTTTTTATAAAACGATCTAGAATTACTTTTATTTTATTCTTCATCATGTTCTGATTCTAAAAACATATAAATATGTTATATTCGGATTAAAAACAAGCTCTGAAAATTAAAAATATAAAAATTATGATTAAAATTAAATTTCCGAAATCGTTCTAAAAACAATTTCATCTTATTCCTTGTCGGTTTCTGATTCCAAAAACATATAGATATGATATGTTTGGATTAAAACACGCTCAGAAAGTTAAAACGAAGAGAGGTACAGTAAAGCGTGCTATGCAGCACAGCGCAACCGCTACCGCGCTAAACAGGCTCGTCACTTTCACTGCCTTTTGCACTAGCGGCGGACTACGGTCATTGTGAAAAAATGCAGTGCGTTCAGTTTCATTCTGTGAGTTCCACAGCTTGACTAAATGTAGTAATTTCGCCTTACGCGACTTGTTATTATTATTTTTTTTTTTAGAGGAAAGGATCATAGATGCAAGAATACTGACTTCCGGGCCACGGAGCAAAATACAACAAGCAAGAATCCACCCTCTTTGCTCATAATATAAGATGTTATAAATTCCCCGTGTCATTATGCATTATAATCATAACGACACGCGGAATTTATAACCTTATATCTAACGAAATAGAGCTCTTCGCTATGATTCTCCGCAGGAGTCGTTCAAAGAGGTCGACCGTGAAAAGTCCGTGTAGTTTCTAAGCATAACTTCTTACATGTGTTCTGCGCGAACTTAGAATCCGGTTTCATTCTAGAATGGACCGGGTCCAGGTTGGAATTCTAACCCTGCGCAAGTACAGGGGTGCCATTCTAGAATGAAACCCTTGAATAAAGGGGGCCGTAATGTTTGTAGGTAAGACAGAGTTGTCTTCCCTTGAATTATCTCCACCTGCACCTTCCCTTTGATAAAATGGGGCTGATTTGTCTACCCCTGAAAAAATCCTTTGGCGATCTTGCGATGTCATGTCATGTCAAGAAAGTTGACACTCCTGAGTACGCACTAAACAAAGGCAGACCATAGCAAGGGGGACTACCAGGGCGGTATTGTTTGCAGGGCAGTTGTTTTTGTGATAAGAGCCGGTTGCGGCCGCTTGCAATGTCAGCGCTGTCTCCCTCTCGGAAATGTCCGGTTTTTTGACAATTTTTTTGACAGACAGACAGACAGACGGTCAGACCGACTAACCGACAGACAGACCAACAGAAGGACAGAGTGAGTTATAGAGCTGTTGTCACAGGTTTAAAAAAAAGTTGACATTATATCTTCACAATTCAGAAGACCAACTTCATGTATATGAATAAGATTAAAAGTTACAAGCGAGATCGGCAAAACACTGTCAGTCCGGAAATTTCCGTTCGTAGCGATCAGTGCTGAGTGTCTCTCAAAATCGTAATCACTTTCAGAACATCACAATCCCAATTCACGATGTCTTTGAGTAAAGTGTAAAAAACCCGAAAAAAACACCCAACCAAACACACAAAAAACAAAAACAAACAGAAAATCCACATTTGTGGCTTTGGTTGTGTGATAGTCTAACTGAAATGACCATTCCAACTTGGACCCAAATTCCAACCTTGCGCACGGCCGATTCTAGAATGGACCAGCAACAAGGGTTTCATTCTAGAATGGCACCCCTGTACTTGCGCAGGGTTAGAATTCCAACCTGGACCCGGTCCATTCTAGAATGAAACCGGATTCTAAGTTCGCGCAGAACACATACAAGAGCACTTTAATATGCTTGAAAGATTAAAGGTAAAATACGAGGAATATATCGCTTTTGTTGAGATGAAACATTCGATATTTGTTTGCATTAAAGCGAGATCTGTGTTTATTAAGCCATGATAGACAGTGTTGTATCCTATTTGTCAAATGTTGTTTTGAAAATGATGAGTTTTGCATGAATATTTGTTCGAGCAAGACATAATTTGTGGCCAACGCAGTTTCAGAAATTCCCGTTCGCGCTCGCATATTAGTTAAGATGTTTCAACCCCAAGACGTAAGTGTTGACGTACACGTTCACCTTAAATTGAAACCGTCTTTGAAAACAACTGGAACGAATTAAAAAATATATTATCTGACTAGTGTACACTCCCATGCTTTGTAAAAGCACCAATGCTTTGTGAATAAAGGTCTCAGGTCTCACTAGCACATTTCTTCGACGTCAAGTGTTAGGTTGAGACGCGCATCCTCATGTGAAACGTTTAACAAAAAGTGTCCCCTGGCTGGGTGTGTGAAAGCGTGTAAAGCTGATATCTTCCGTTTGACTACCGTTAGGAACTGAGAGATACAATTCTAATTCGTAGACAAACAAACAGACAGAATGAAAGCTATAAGCCGCTTTATTACATAAAGGCGGCCCAACAGGTACCACTTTTGAGCCTGAACTGTTGTCAAATTAAATCAAACCATCATCAGATTATGAATGGTGTCAAATGGCAACATTACCTGCTGCTTCTGTGAAGTGTCTTTGGAGAGAGACGGAAACAAAGAGAGAGAGAGAGAGAGAGAGAGACAGAGAGAGACAGAGACAGAGAGAGAGAGAGACAGAGAGAGAGAGACAGAGAGAAAGAGAGAGAGACAGAGAGAGAGAGAGACGGGGGAGAGATAGAAGATTATTATAGTGAGAGACGAAGGGGGAGAGAGAGAGAGATTGAGAGACAGACAGAGACAGAGGCAGAAAAAGAGAGATAAAACGATACAGAGACAGGGAACCTGAATAAATTAAGAGAAACAAAGTCTTGCTCTCACATTGCACAGATACTGTCACGGTCATTGAATCATCGCTGATACCTGTACCGCTTGTCTTCAGAAGCCAAGACGTTTTCTGACGATCTGTGACATTGAGCGTGATAATATATTTGTTCGTGTCATTGTCACACGAACAAATTCCAGAAGGTCCTAGACCAATGCAAGATCCATTCGTGTAGTCCACACTGCAGACAGGTGACCGATTGTCAATCGCTATTTGACGTACAGTTAACGTGACTGTTCCTGGCATGCACTCTGTAGAAACGTTGACTTCAAAGCTGAGGACTGAGTTTTCCTTCGCAGTAAGATCAACAATCCTGGTCTCGAAGACGTCGCCTGTAAAAACGATGTCAGTGGTAATTTATAAGTCGTTGAAACAGCGCAGTTTTCATGTGAAAGCAGTCGACAATTTCCATTAAAAAAAGTATTTGTAAAATTCTAGCCGAGTACGGAAAAAATCCTTTCTTCTCGGACCACACAAAAAAAGTCGCGTAAGGCGAAAATACAATATTTAGTCAAGTAGCTGTCGAACTAACAGAATGAAACTGAACGCAATGCCATTTTACTCGTAGCATCGTCAGGCCACCGCTCATGGCAAAGGCAGTGAAATTGACAAGAAGAGCGGGGTAGTAGTTGCGCTAAGAAGGATAGCACGCTTTTCTGTACCTCTCTTTGTTTTAACTTTCTGAGCGTGTTTTTAATCCAAACATATCATATCTATATGTTTTTGGAATCAGGAACCGACAAGGAATAAGATGAAAGTGTTTTTAAATTGATTTGGACAATTTAATTTTGATAATAATTTTTATATATTTAATTTTCAGAGCTTGTTTTTAATCCGAATATAACATATTTATATGTTTTTGGAATCAGCAAATGATGGAGAATAAAATAAACGTAAATTTGGATCGTTTTATAAATTTTTATTTTTTTTTACAATTTTCCGATTTTTAATGACCAAAGTCATTAATTAATTTTTAAGCCACCAAGCTGAAATGCAATACCGAACCCCGGGCTTTGTCGAAGATTACTTGACCAAAATTTCAACCAATTTGGTTGAAAAATGAGGGCGTGACAGTGCCGCCTCAACTTTCACGAAAAGCCGGATATGACGTCATAAAAAACATTTATCAAAACAATGAAAAAAACGTTCGGGGATTTCATACCCAGGAACTCTCATGTCAAATTTCATAAAGATCGGTCCAGTAGTTTAGTCTGAATCGCTCTACACACACACACAGACACACAGACACACAGACACACAGACACACGCACATACACCACGACCCTCGTTTCGATTCCCCCTCGATGTTAAAATATTTAGTCAAAACTTGACTAAATATAAAAAGACCCCCAAAAAGAATGTAAAAAGAATAAATATAAAATTGAATAAAATAAAACAAACATTCAGTCAATCTGAAACTAAACGATACACACTGAACACCAAGAATTATACAGGCAGCACCGAGACTAGGCGAAGCATGCGAACAAAGACATAATTTGCATTGACCGATGTTTTTTTAGGTTTGATTAAACACTGCATCTATTTTTTATTTGAGGAAATGATTAACAGCTATTGTGTTTTCAGCGTAGCAATAGGGTCCGATATTTAGACGAGACAAGTATAATGCCGACGAGTCGAAGACGAGTCGCATTATACTTGTTCGAGTCTAAATATCGGACCCTATTGCTGCGCTGAAAACACAATAGCGATTATATAGCTGTTCTAGATCTAACCTTGATTTGTTGTTCCAAACTTACAAAATGACAGTGTTTGCGTCGATGCGTTGATCTCAGGTTTTGATAGCAGACGCCGTTTCTTATGCGCATTAGTTTTGCGCAGCCGGAGCCACACTGACTTTGGAAAATAACCTCGATTTGACAACACAGCTGTTAAACAGCTTTTTGTTATTTCATTCGTATACAACAAAAAGAAGTTTGAGTTTTTTTTAAATTTTGAACAAGACTACTTATAAAGAAGACCAAAACACAACATCAACGGAAACAACTGAAGATCTAGGATGCAACAAGGGGAGAAGAAGAGAACAGCTAATCCGTACAAGGCGAGCAGACGACAGCGAAGTTTTCAGTTTGGGTGAATGGTATCGCTTGTCTCGTCATGAAGCGAATTTTTCAACCTCAGTTATAAACGACTACATGAATGTTAGTGCCATGGGTTGTACATCAATACTTTAGAGGGGAAGTGGGGTATTTACGGTGTGGAGTTACGAGATAAGAAAGTCGGCCATTTTCGTCAATATGCATTTGGATATTGAGAAAAATGGCCGACTTCCGCAGCATTATGCTTTGATAATCGGAAGAGCCCATCCAATCACAGCCCCCGAATTCCCCCACGTGTTCATCAGAAAATCTATATACAGATTTCAATGCAACATTTACAGGGGCGGATCTGGGTTTTGAAAGGGGGAGGTGCAAAGTTCTTTTTTCTTTTTTGTGTATCTTATCAGCGAAGGCGCGAAGCGCCGAACCGATGGCGCGAAGCGCCGAGCATGCTAGGGGGGTCCGGGGGCATGCCCCCCCGGAATTTTTTTTTAAAAAGGAAGCAAAATTGTGCAATCTGGTGCAATCTGAGCGTGTAAAGTGCTATTTTCAGGTGATACATTTTTCTTCTTTTTTTTTTTTGTCCCGCTGGGGGGGGGGGGGGGGGTGCAATTGCACCCATAGCACCCCCCCCCCCCCCCAGATCCGCCCCTGATTTACAAAATGGAAAATGAAAAGAAGCAGAAGAAACAAACAAACGATACGATGTTTTAATTCATCAGACAACGCAATTGAAACGCTATCGTATAGAAATAACCCAAAACTCTTGTGTTCTCAACATATTTTTGTCTGCAATAAACTCTGAAATACAGAGAGAGAGAGAGAGAGAGAGAGAGAGAGAGAGAGAGAGAGAGAGAGAGAGAGAGAGAGAGAGAGAGAGAGAGAGAGAGAGAGAGAGAGAGAGAGAGAGAGAGAGAGAGAGAGAGCTGAACTGAACTGAACTTTATTTTACAAGGATAAAGAGAGACAAAGAAAGACAGAGACAGAGAGACAGAGGGAGAGAGACACAGATAGAGCACTGCGCGCACAACCCCACTGGAAAAAATAGATAACATACATATTTCACACGGCAGAAATTAATATGTAAAGCGCTTAGAGAACGTCAAGCGCTATATAAATCTCCCATATAAATAAATAAATTTCACATTGCCCACGTTTAATTAGATTGTCAATGGTTCGCCGTACTTACACTTTTTGCAAGGAAGTAACTGGATAGCACCAAATGCAACAAACAGACGGAAACATATTTTCTTTAAAAGCATGTTCAACACAATTTGAGATGTTTCTTTTAGAGTAGAAGTACGTTCGATTAACTGTCGCGACATTGGATGATCCACTGCATTATGAGCATTTATGTGAGCATTTTCATTCAGCAAGTTCGTGGTTTATTTTTTTTTTACATTTGCGGAAGATAAAACGTGAGGACAACAGGAAACATTTCGTTCCGTGTGGAAGTAGGTCCCTGAGTAAAGCTCACGCTAAAGGCAGGAGTGTGTCCCTTGAGAGAAGAAGTCGACTTAAATTAGTTCATTCGCCTAACTGACCTGTCCCGAAGAAAAACGATAGGCAGCATTGATACAGAAATTGTTGAAATCAGTGCGCCTCAGAGCACTATTGAAGCAACGATGTTTTGGGTAGCAGGTGAGAACATAAACAGTCAACGTTTTTTTCAGTATGCATCTCCAGCCAAAATGTGATTACAATTCCTGTAATTACGATCCCGGGTTAATGACTGAATGCGACAAACCAAAATGGAACCAACTAATATATTGTACAATGTTCTTCGATCCGTAATCAAACACAATGTTTTGACGTATGCTACCCAATATCGAAAGAACTCTCGCTCTCGTCGAGACTACTCGAGATCCATGCATATATGCAGGGGTTCCCAAGAAGCACTGTTCTTTTAAGCTCGAAAGTATGGGTTATTTGTTTTTAATTGTAAACATTTTATTTGTTGGTGCTTTTTGATACCTCATAGTCAAGTCTCATAGCTTATCTCATACATTCGGTAGAAATGCAATGCCTTCGGAATTCTCGCTTTCTCTCGCATAGTCGCTTTCGCTCGTGTGAAGCGAAATGAATACATTTAATCAATCTGTCGAACTCATAGAATGAAACTGAACGCAATTGCGCATTTCTTGACAAGCTTGCTTATCGCTTGATATGACAAACCAGTATAGCGCAGGAGCTATTTTCTCTGAATGCTTCACAGGAAAGCGCACTTTTCTCTATTCTTCTTAACTTTATGAGCTTGTTTTTCATCCAAACATAACATATCAATATGTTTTTGGACTCAGAAAATGATAAAGAATAATATGAAATCATTTTTAGATCGATTACTAAAATCTTAATTTTAATTCAAATGTTCATATTTTTAATGAGCAAACTACGTAATTATTTTTTAATCTTCCAAGCAGAAAGGCCACCCCATAGTCTGGGCTTCGTATACGATTCTTTGACCAAAATGTCAATCAATTTGGTCGAACAATTGGGGTGTGGCAGTGCCACCGCAACTTTCACAAAAAGCCGGCCGGGATATGACACCATCAAATATATTTATCAGAAACAAAATGAGAAACACACGTCTGGGGACATCACTGATTTGCAGAATCTCTCATGTATTTCATGAAGATCGGTCCAGTAGTTTTCTCTGAATAGCACTACACACACACACACACACACACACACACACACACACACACACACACACGCACATACACACATACACCACGATCCTCATCTTCATTCATCGTCTCTGTTTAAAGGCATATGTACTCGATGACTATACACGCTAATTGCTTTACCAACAGCTGGAGACATGCTAAATTAAGTTCCCTGCAAAATATTGTGGTCTAGGACCCCTTCAATGTTGAGATATGTTAATTTTCATTTTGATCTGGATCGTCCTATTTATAGATTTGGCAACACATGTAACGTTGATGCAAGGGAGCTAACACCGCGGCTTTGTTGACATCCTCACTTTTTCAGAGGCTAGAACAAGCTGTAATGCATGTATTATGGTCCGCGCATGGTGACATATCGTCATTATATGGTCTTATGGTGCGTTTGACATCGATTATGGGCAAACTACACTTTGTAAACACGGGAGCGCGTACATATGCCTTTAAACATTTGAACGTTCCAAAATTCAAAATCAAAAAACAAGAAAAGTAGGTTGTTGGAACGTTTGTTATTGACAAAACAATACATTCATATTTTATATTTGTTTGTCTGTTCACTTAAAAGACCGTTGTGTCGAAATATCTGTGAATGTATTGTTTTGTCAATAACAAACTTTCCAACAACCTACTTTTCTTACTTTTTGATTCTGATGTTTAAACATTTAGTCAAAACGTGACTAAATGTAAAAACAACTTGTGCAAATCTAGTATGACAAAGCAAGCTATTTATCCCTTCCAGACACTCCCGGCCGACCCTGTCCACATTTGACTTATGCTCAAAACGGCGCACCGCGTCGTGCTATGATCTCGAAACGTTATTTGCAGAAGAATAGCGCGTGTTCTAATTTCTATGACACAGACATAGAACGACGGAAATTTGACCAATCAGAGCAAACCAGAGCGATGACGTCAGCTGCTCGCGGCGCGGCAGTCGAATGCAACTGAACCTTCTTGTCAGCTGACCCGCTCCACTGATACCGCGTTGTGAAAAGAATCGTCGATGTGTGGCCACTCGGCAAATCCCGCGCGACGCACAAAACGTCCTGCGGCGCATAGAGCGTAAAACGGCGGCCAAGTCTGGACAGGGCTTAAATTAAGGAGTCGCTTGTGTTGTTTTAAAGGAACTGCTACGCTGGTCTCAGAAGAGTAAAGTCGAGTTATTGGAAACTAGTGTTGATTAAATGGTTTGAGAAAAACATCTATTTTTAGATCAAAATGAACATTTTATGGATCACAGTTCATGGAATAATGGAGATATTTTGTTTAAAAAGAATTAGCTATGTTTTGAGAATAAGCCAAGGTTTGATGTAAATTGTGTGCATGATGTCTGGATTAATGGCGATGTTGTATCGTTAAAGCAGATTTGCACAACGACTGAGTATAGTGCCACAAGGTTATTTTGAGTTTAATGCTTTGCGCACGGCACGTCGCGCGCGGGCGCTGTGAGAGAGAACACAACCAGTAGCGACAATGCGGGTGACTGCGCGACACGTCGCCCACATTTATGGAAAACCCTTGAATATCAACATGTGCGAGAAGTACATCATTTAGAAGTCGTTAACGACCATTAACTGCGGTTGACGCGCGGTGATACAATCGCCCATTGGGGTTTTCCATAAAAGCTGATGTTAATGGAAGGGCGATGGTTCTGTGCGACTGCGACGCTTAGTTTTCGAGATAGGTGTGACTGACGAAGAACAGGACGTCACATTCCAAATAAGCACGACTATGTTGCAGGTGGAAGCCGCTGAGATTGCATTTCTTCGGGAGGTTTCCGCAAAAATAGATATTACACGATTTGCGCGAAACAGTTGAGAAGCAGACGATCTCTGAGATCTCTGTTCGTCTCGTGATAACGTTATTTTGTATGATAACGATTCACTTGCAAACTAAATTATACAATTTGGTGTGTCAGTGGTAAATGTAAATAGAAATGTATAATACAGACAAAGCAAACAAATAAGCGTGTTTTTCTCGTGAAAATGTTGCGTTGTGCGGGTGTTTGGGTGGCCACGTGATGTACACAAAGTAAAGTGCGGGACGGACTCTGCTCTGTGCTGTAACACTGGCAAGTTCAAAACACGAGAAAAACGATTTCGTTACGCGGGCAGCCACGGGGGATGTATGTATTTTTCAAATGGTTGTAAAATAAGTCTTGTATTTATCACCGTACTCAGGCCCTGTTCGTTTTTTCGTCACACCTAAAACCGTTATTTCTTTTGAGCGACGCAGCATTATGTTACTTAAAATATAATTGGTAATTCTGGGAAATCGTCGGTTCACTGGAAGTACTCGATAATTATACAACCCTTTGAAAAAATCAATCTTCGATAAATCAAACAAATCTCTATGGAATGAATTAAAAGTAATAAAATACAAGAATTACGCGTTAAGAAAATAAACAAGTGAACGGATTTAAAAACAAGTCGCGTAAGGCGAAATTACTACATTTAGTCAAGCTGTGGAACTCACAGAATGAAACTGAACGCACTGCATTTTTTCACAATGACCGTAGTCCGCCGCTCGTGCAAAACGCAGTGAAACTGATGAGCCTGTTTAGCGCGGTAGTGGTTTCGCTGTGCTGCATAGCACGCTTTTCTGTACCTCTCTTCGTTTTAACTTTCTGAGCGTGTTTTTAATCCAAACATATCATATATATATGTTTTTGGAATCAGGAACCGACAAGGAATAAGATGAAATTGTTTTTAAATCGATTTCGGAAATTTAATTTTAATCATAATTTTTATATTTTTAATTTTTAGAGCTTGTTTTTAATCCAAATATAACATATTTATATGTTTTTGAAATCAGAAAATAATGAAGAATAAGATGAATGTAAATTTGGATCGTTTTATAAAAACAAAAATTTTAATTACAATTTTCAAAGTCATTAATTCATTTTTAAGACACCAAGCTGAAATGCAATACCAAAGTCCGGCCTTCGTCGAAGATTGCTTTACAAAAATTTCAATCAATTTGATTGAAAAATGAGGGTGTGACAGTGCCGCCTCAACTTTTACAAAAAGCCGGATATGACGTCATCAAAGACATGTATCCAAAAAATGAAAAAAATATCTGGGGATTTCGTACCAGGAACTCTCATGTAAAATGTCATCAAGATCGGTCCAGTAGTTTATTACTCTGAATCGCTCTACACACACACACACACACACACACACACACACACACACACACACACACACACACACACACACATACACCACGACCCTCGTCTCGATTCCCCCTCTATGTTAAAACATTTAGTCAAAACTTGACTAAATGTAAAAACAATTAGTCAGAATTTGTTTCTTGATTACTAAGAGATTCCAACCCGTGACCACCAAAGTAATGATCGACTTGGTTGTCGAGCGCTCTACTGATTGTGCTAACCCGGCTCACTCAGCGGAAAAAGAAAAAGTTTGACTTCGAATATAACACGTCGAGTTCTCGAGCATGGGAATCAATATCGACTAATTGGTTTCCGAGTTTCTCCGTTCGAATTTTGTACTGTACATGTACATTCTGTCGATCTCACTGTTCGATGTCAGTTGTGTTGATAACTGTCCCTATCCTCCCGTTCACTTCGTATCAGTGTGGAAAGCAAACTCAAGTACCATTAATTTCATAGGTGACCGACATTATTTTGACATTCCAGCTCCGAAATGCATTCACCAATCAACAAAAGGAGCTGACGTTATTTAAATCTCCCTACCCAGAATTCCAAACGGTTTTGGAGATTTAGAAAAAAAATTATTGATAATTAATATTGGGTCCTCGCAAGTAAAACTACGGACGAAGAAAGATTACACTTGCTGCAATGGCAAACTGTACACAATATCTATTGCACAAACATTTGTTGGATTAACATGAAAATGAAGTAACATACTTTTGTGTTATTTGCTTATTTTTCTGAAGTCAAGTCAAGTCAAGTCAAGTCAAGTATTTTATTGTTTTGGGCCCAGAGGGCTTTGAAACAAAGATATAACTTTAACAAAAAAAGGTAACAAATTGAGCGGACAAATACAACAATACTATACAACCAAAATAAATTGGCAATATACTTTTCCATACATACAACAACAAAACATAGGTTCAACAAAATCAGGTAAGAAATCAGACAGATAATATGTATACATTAAGCGGACAACGATAATATACAGCCGAAATAACTTGGCAATACCATTATGCCATGCATCTTTTCTAAAAACACAAAACAAAACAAAAGCTTGTATGACATACATATATATACATACCAATAAAGAAACTAGATGTAACGCTAACATACTAAAATCATAACATGGGCTACAAATCTTGCTAGCTTCATTAGTTTTATCTTAGATTTACAATTCATTAACTGTTCATATTTTAAACAATTTGGGTGAGATCGGTAATAAGGACTAATTAATTTTCTTCTTTCAGACACTATACTTTCATCGGTACAAATGAACAAATAGTGAAAACTCATCACCTTATTCATTTTTATCGCACATATCACACAATCTTTCATTTCGAGGAGCATTAAAAAATCTGTGCTGATGTATTGGCAACTTATGATTGCTTGTTCTAAATTTTGCTAATTTAACTTGGAATTTCCGAGGCAACCAAAGCAAATACCTTTCCAGAAAAACATCTTTTTTATAATTATATTCTGTAAATAAACACAAGCTGTTGGCATTCACGTCAGTGTTCCATTCCTGTGGGAATTGATCTCATAGCCTTTGTTTTACAACGTTCTTAAAGCGCAATGTGTAACCGTTCAGACGATTTATCACACTTTCTTAAATCTCAAAACTGTTTTAAAGTATATATATGGTAAGCCGATACGGTAAGCCGGTTGTACTGTGAATTAGTGTGGCGAAATTTTAAGATTTTGTAATTGTAACCTCATTACCATGTTCTTGTGTGTGAGTGTTTGTTGGTGAACACGCGTTTGTGTGTGTGTGTGTGTGTGTGTTTGTGTGTGTGTGGGTGGGGGGGGGGGGAGGTGGTCTTCTGGTCTCAGTGATGACTGATCCCAGGTTTCCATTGTTCATCTTTAGTTTCAGGCTAACAGATTGAATGAAGGGTTTGATGTTGCTTCCCGCGACTTGTTTCTTTTTCGCGATTTGTTTTACCACTTTCTGTTATTATACACAGGGATGTTTAATTAGGAAGGCCTATATCAAAGTCAAAAATATTTGCATTTTCCAAACAAGGGAAACTTTTTTTGTAAACGTGTGTCCGTGTGTGTATTATTAATTTTTGGACTCACCTGAGTAATCAGTGTGTCTTAGTAATGAGCAATATTCGTTGGTATGGACGTCCGACCGGTCGTCCGTCGTGAACACACACAAAATTAACGTTGAGGTTATCAAAGATGGTTTTGAAGCTTGAGTTTGAAATCTTGCACACTGCTAGTGTATGATAATTCGGCGACACGACCCAAATTGGCTTTGACCTCGTAAACTTTCAAGGTAACAGAGGAATCCTGTTTTCGTCATAAAAACCAATCGTTGGGGTTTTCTTGGATATTATTGAAGCTAGAGGTTTGAAACTGTGCACACTTGGGTTTGATTACTTCCCACCTGGTAACGCAGAAGAAGAAGAAGAAGATTACCTCCCAACAAAACTCTAGGCTAGTTGACCTTTATCAAGTTTCGGGGGCCACAGCGGGGTCGTACTCGGGACATGACATGGACAATTGTCCATTTCTTGCTCGTTTTTCAAACTAGAACTGTGAAAGTTTACACACTTCCAGGGTTTAAATTATCTACCAACGTGACCGAAAACTAGTTGACCATCGTCACATTTCAAGGTCATAAAGGGGTCAAGAACGGGTCATAAAATGGAAAATTAAAGAAAGGGTTGAAAACGAGATTGGTTGACCTTAGTCTACTTTTAAGGTCACAGCGGGATTAAGTTTTGGTGAAACGGGTAAATTGACGTTTTCTTCCACTGTTTTTGAAATACGAGCATTTGACACCTCACATACTCCCATGGATTGATGGCCTCCAAGCAAATGTCAAAGTCACGTATGGGGTCACTTATGTGTGAAGACACACACAATATTATTCAACATTTATGAAGCTTAAGTCTTAATAGTTTCTAATGATCAAGTGACATCTTGACGTGCCACGACTCATCTCTTGTTGATCCGGATCTTTCTTCTACTTTTGGGGTCTCATGTTCCGACGTGGTTTGATTGACCTTTGTCGAAGTGGGGTGTATAATTTCAAGGTCACAGTTGGGTCGTGTTTAGGTCATAAAAACTTATCTTTGAGGTTTTCTCAGATGCTTTTAAAGTTAGAGCTATTTTTAAACTTAACACACTTCTTGGGTTTGATGACTTCCCGACTCGACCCAAGTATGGTTAACCCTCATTGACCCTCGTAAAATGTAAGTGTCATGCAGGACGATGAGCAACAGCCACTGATATTGTGTGCTCTGAAAATGTGATCAGTATTCGCAGTATTATGAGCTCTTCGCCAGAATATGTGAGTCACAGCTTCTATGGCGATTGACCTTGTTTTCTATTGGCTCAGGTCTGCTCCTGTAGTTGGGTCATTTGAGCAAGCAGTGACATGTTACATGACTCACACGTACACAGCTGAGGGACTGGAGGTAAACGTGCCTAAACTTGTCTTAACCTGCACCTGTCTAGTTTTTTAATTCTTTTATCGTTTAAGCAGTTAGGAGATGCACAGCACAGTTGCATTTCGTTTCTGTGCTATCATATATTTCAGTGCTGCGTTCAAAATGGCGTCGGGCAGTAACTTCCTTTTTCAGCTATACTGCCGAGCAGACACAGACATGTTTGCTTGTTTACTTGCTTGCTTGTTTGCTTGCTTGTTTTTTTTTCTTCTTTAATATTAGCAATGTTGCATGTGTGATTATTGCAGGACGAAGGATGTTGGGAACGAGGAGATGCATGGTAAAGGGAAGAAACATTGGAAGGAGGACAAAGAACTGGTGATTGACATTACATGTATAAAACCCACTTCCCTACAGAGCTGTTTCAAAGATTTATGCTCAGATTTGACTCGAAGTCAGATAAACCGGCCTAAAAACACACTCATAAAGCTTAGTCCGCGTTACGTTTTACTCTTATTATTAGGGCGGGGATGTAGCTCAGTCGGTAGCGCGCTGGATGATTTGTATCCAGTTGGCAGCTGCCAGCGTGAGTTCGTCCCCACGTTCGGCGAAAGATTTATTTCCCAGAGTCAACTTTGTGTGCAGACTCTCCTCGGTGTACGAACACCCCCGTGTGTACACGCACGCACAAGACCAAGTGCGCACGAAAAAGATCCTGTAATCCATGTCAGAGTTCGGTGGGTTATAGAAACACGAAACTGAATACCCAGCATGCTTCCTCCGAAAGCGGCGTATGGCTGCCTAAATGGCGAGGTAAAAACGGTCATACACGTAAAAGCCGTGGGAGTTTCAGCCCATGAACGAACAAACAAACAAACTCTTATTATTAAATGGAACAATTTTCTTTTAAACATTCATTGATGATAAGTGCACAGCATTTGTTTACAGTCAATTTACGATGACACGAAGAAATATGTACGACGAACATTACCTTCACATTACTTTCATCATCAGGGGTGGGACTCTTGTGATGAAAAAAGAGGAAATACCTTTTTTCTAGGGGGGTTCGGAGGCATGCTCCCCCTTAAAAATGTTTAAATGGTACATTGAAATCTGTACAATCTGGTGCATTCTGAGACTAAATTTCAACTTGTTTGGATAAGGTAAAACAAGTCGCGTAAGGCGAAAATACAATATTTAGTCAAGTAGCTGTCGAACTCACAGAATGAAACTGAACGCAACGCAACGCAGCAAGACCGTATACTCGTAGCATCGTCACTCCACCGCCCGTGGCAAAGGCAGTGCCCGTGGAATTGACAAGAAGAGCGGGGTATTCGTTGCGCTGAGAAGGATAGCACGCTTTTCTGTACCTCTCTTCGTTTTAACTTTCTGAGCGTGTTTTTAATCCAAACATATCATATCTATATATTTTTGGAATCAGGAACCGACAAGGAATAAGATGAAAGTTTGATTGATAAATTGATTTCGAAAAAAAAAATTTGATAATAATTTTTATATATTTAATTTTCAGAGCTTGTTTTTAATCCGAATATAACATATTTATATGTTTTTGGAATCAGCAAATGATGGAGAATAAGATAAACGTAAATTTGGATCGTTTTATAAATTTTTATTTTTTTTTACAATTTTCAGATTTTTAATGACCAAAGTCATTAATTAATTTTTAAGCCACCAAGCTGAAATGCAATACCGAACCCCGGGCTTCGTCGAAGATTACTTGACCAAAATTTCAACCAATTTGGTTGAAAAATGAGGGCGTGACAGTGCCGCCTCAACTTTCACGAAAAGCCGGATATGACGTCATCAAAGACATTTATCAAAAAAAAGAAAAAAACGTTCGGGGATTTCATACCCAGGAACTCTCATGTCAAATTTCATAAAGATCGGTCCAGTAGTTTAGTCTGAATCGCTCTACACACACACACACGCACACACACACACACGCACACACACACACACGCACGCACATACACCACGACCCTCGTTTCGATTCCCCCTCGATGTTAAAATATTTAGTCAAAACTTGACTAAATATAAAAAGACATTCTCCTCCCACCCCCTCCCCCCTTAACAACAAAAAATAAATAAAAATTCACACAACAATTGTAACATTGTAATGGTGCATATACTTATGTAATGAACCATGTATCCATAATCCCATACTGGCAATAGTATTATTCAATGCATTGAAGCACAACATGATTATTAGTTATCAGGAGTTTTCAGTCAGCACAATTTAACTCTCAAGCCTCCAGTGTTATGTTCCATCTTCACTTCTCTCCATATCATTCAGTCAACAAGTTATAGATACTGTGATGAAATGGGACGCGGAAAAATAGATTACTCCAGCGGAATTCGTAAGTTGTGTCCGCGGAAATCCGCGGATTCGCGGAAAAGTCCCACCCCTGATCATATGCTTCTCCAGCACGTCAAAATATCCTGAGAAATTCTTTGAACATTTGATACTTTTGAACAAAAAAGTAGCTTATATTTTGAATTTGTTTGTGAGCAATATATCCGTAAAATAATTGTTATATTTACTGATATATCTCTCTATGTGCATGGAGTTGAAGAACGTCTTTAGCCATCTACAGCAAACACAAACATCAGACTGTTGAGGAATGCCCTCTTTCCTCGTGTGACTGAAACGCGATTGCCACACGTAGTAACATTCCAGGATATTGGGACGTTCGGAATTGAGAATGATCTTCCATGTGTTGCAATTGCTCACTGTTTCCTTACTCAAATTTGAGCGAAGTGTGTGTGTAGAGCGATTCCTGGAAAACTACTTGACAGATGTTCATGAAACTTTGTTCATTCTTCCAGATGATATCCCCAGACCTTTTTCGCATTTTGTTTGATAAATGTCCCTTGGGACGTCATGTCCTGTTTTCCAATACAAAAAAAATGAGGCGGTCATGTGGCGGCCTCTTTTTTGACTCACCTGAGTAATCAACTAGTCATTGTAATTAAAAGTGACGTATGTGAAGAAAATAACCTAACGATGAGGTTTTCTCGGATGTTTCTGAGGCTAGGGCTTTGAAACTTTGCAAACGTCTAGTTGTGGATAACTTTCCGACATGACCCACGTGTGAGTGACCCTCGTCACATTTCAATTTCATAGCGGGGTCAAATTCGGGTCATTCAGACTAAAGGATGCGGTTTTCTCAGGTGGATTTAAAGTTAGAGCAGATTTGAAACTTGACACACTTCAAGGGTTTGATGACTTTCCGACTCAACCCAAGTATGGTAGACCCCCGTCAAATAACAGGGTCACGGAAGGGTCGTTTTTGGGTCATTAAATTGAAAAATATCATTATCATTCAACCATTTTTAAACAAGAGCTTTGCAACTTGCCATACTTCTAGGGTTTGGTGATCCCCCGACTTGACCAACGTCGGGGTGACTCTTATCAAATTTCAGGGTCACAGAAAGTTTGTGTTTGGGTCATAAAATGGAATATTATCACCTTTTCAGCATTTTTGTAGCTAAAGCTTTTACACAATACACACTTCCATGGTTTGATAATCTTCGGATATGACGCAAGTGTGCTTGGCCTTTGTCAAAGTTCAAGGTCACAGCAGAGTCATGTTCAGGTCAAGATAAGGAGAATTATCAATATCTTTGATGTTTTTGAAACATTAAGCTTTGAAATGTCACACACTTGTGGGATATGATGAACAAACTCTGGCCCACCCTTATAAAACTTCAAGGTCATACTAGGGTCAAGTTAAAATATACATATCATTGTGGAATGCATTTTGGTCGTTCCACAAGCATGTTACGCGAATGATTATTTATTTCTTAAGCGAAGTAATTTTGATCATTGAAGTCGATTTCCGGAATAAATGGCGTTTTTATCGAGTATTTTTTCCGGCCAGCAAAAGGGAAAGAGTTAGGAAGAACTGCACATATTTATTTATCGAGTTGATTCATTACAAGTTTTTAAACGTGCATGTCTCGCGTAACATGAACACAAAAGGTGGTGACATGGATTTTGAATACCAAGAAAATATATGAAAAGACATTCCTCTGTAAAAGACATGTTAAAGGTCATTCTTTGATTGTAGTGTCACCGATAGAAGACATAACCAAGCTAAGAGAAGGTAACTCTCGCGGAAAATCGGAAGTCCCAAAAACAGGGAGACAAAATAACACGCTTTCACCTTGTGCAGTTAGGCAGTTCGAACGTGTCTTTTGCGTTGTTTTTGGTGTTAAAAACTGACCTACGATTAAAGAGCAGACATCGGCCTCGAGGTGCACCGCAATTTTGAAGAATTCGTAGCCTTTTCTTATTGAGTATTTTTTCTGCAAAATATATTCAGGATCATCAAGACTTGAAAAATAGAGTGCACCCTGCTGAAAATACGATTTCTTGGTGGTTCGTTCGTTACTCTTACCGTCCTGATCACTTACATTAGCACCAGAGTGTGCGAAAGACTCAAAAATGCAGATGAAACACACCAACCTCGCTACTTCGGAGCTATTTTTAGCGTTCTCAGTCACTAACTATTTTTCGATCAAATGCTTACGTAAAACCATAACGTCAAAAGATGTTCGAATTTGTGTTTGCAACAATGTTCATCAAATGATTTTACAAACAACTAAACCACTGTAATTGTGAAAATGTCTTAATTTGCTGAATAATAATGGGTTCTTTCATGCGTTAAATCCGAACAGTCATATCTAGCATCATACAGAATTGTTCATAAACATAACAATACACTAAAGTCTTTTTCAAAAACTATAGTCAATGACTTACAGCAATTTTCAACATTACAATTAGAAATAACTGGACACATTGAAAGAAAGTTGGTGTACTAAACAGTTTTCCTCATCACGAATCTTTGTGTGAAACTTTCTTTACAACGTTCTTTCATGAAGTGTACGTATTTTTCTAGAAAAAGGCGTGTCGCCTGTTTTGAGCGAACACAGTTTTCGTGGTGCACTACCACTGTTTTAAAAAAAAAATTGTAAAAAATAAACAGCGGCCATAATTCCTCTTTATTTGAATGAATGTCAACTTCAAAAAGATTGTTTTAGAGTGCAGATTTAAAAATATCAATGCATGAAGATAGAAATCATGAGAATACATCATATTCACCATTTAACATACACCAAAAGCATTACAAAGAGTAAAATGAAAAGTGTACAAGTAAGCATATTAAAAATCAGGGGACATCAGCCACTCTTGGACAGATTTGTTCATTGAGAATGGGTTGTGTCCCATTTGGAGACAAATAAGCTCATTGAAATACCGAAGGAACAGCCATCGACATCACACAAACACGACCAAACGCCCGCAGGCGCTCGCTCGCACACACGCACGCACACACCCACACACGCACACTCTCACAGACGTCACTCACACGTGTGTGGTGTCGTGCGTGTGTTTCTGCCGATTCTATCCTGGTTAAGTTTGGGAGTATCCGTATAAACTAGGAGAAAAATGATTGGCAACAAGACCCTTTGACTTTGACCACTACTGGACCCTGTGTCTGTCCGACATATCACAGCGAACACTTTTTTTTTATCATATCCACATGATTCAGTGTTATTTTTGCCTTATGTATTTGTTCTGCATCTGTTGCTTTCATTTTGATGCCAGTTGCTGGTAAACAATCGCTCTGAATTGTAGACATTCCTGTTGTAAGCATCCTTCAGTGAGTTAGGGTACAAAAACATATCAAATTTGATTGTTGAATATCGTATTCAGATTTATATACAATATTCACATTTGCTGTTGTTTCTTTTTATGCTCCAGGTAAACGGTTGCCATGTCACGTCCTCCCAGTCTCAGAGCCAAGATTTAAGAACAAACGAACATGCAATTACGATGAAGCCGCTTCACACTTTTTTTGTGATCGCGACAATTTTCGTCTCCACTACTGATCCACAACCTACGCAAGAAGGAAGAAGCCGCAGAGGTGTTAATTGTCAGGCAGGAACAGTTGCCATCGGTGCTTCTGTAAATGTCACATGCTCCTTCCCCATTGACTTTAACATCACCAAGCACAACTTCCTCATAGAGCGCTACAGACAAAGTCCAAGGCAGAATGAATCGATAACAGGTAAGCTAAAGTCAGAAATGTGAAGAACGCTGAAAAAGAATGTATGAGTTTTACCACCCATGATTAGTATTTCGAGATGTAAGTAATCCAAATAATAGAATTGTTATTAATCGGAGCTCCTACATAAAAAAATGTTTAGAACACATCAACAAACAATAGACAGCTACCGGACACATGGTACATATTGACATTGTACATATTTTCTTTTAATGAAGTCTTCAACATGATATCCCTAAGTATTTTTTCGTCATTTTTTTCAATAAATGTTATTGATGGCGTCATATGCGTCCGTTAAAATGTTTTGATGGGGCACTGTTTCCAGCGCATTTTCCTTCATTTTGAACCGATTTTTATTTTTTAATGAATTTGACCCGGTCCTGACTGTGGAATTGCATATCAGGTTTGAAGATAATAAAGAAATTAATGAAGATTCAATTCAATTCAATACAGTTTTATTATTTCCATGTGAAACATACAGTAATTGTTCTTTTGGCTTGTATATACAAACATTACATTACGTAAACATGACAGCCCCCACCCCACACACCTTTACTCCATACAAACAAAGAATTAACATAAAAATCACAAGTTCAAATATATACCACTCCTACTACAACCGCTCCCTTCACATATATATACGCACTCGCACATGCATAACCACCTTCATTCACTCACGTCTCAAATATCAATTATTAACAAATTAATTATGAAAAATATCGATCTACCTAAAATTTAAACTTAAATATTAGATATGAAATGTAAAGGTCGTCCCTAAAAAATAACCACATAATCTAACAGTTGATTATGTGGTGTACAATCAATAACAAAACACACACACACACACACACACACGCACACACACACACACACACACACACGCACACACTCCCCCTCTCTCTCTCTCTCTCTCTCTCTCTCTCTCTCTCTCTCTCTCTCTCTCTTTCTCTCTCTGTCTCTATCTCTCTGAATGTCTCTCTTTCTCAAAGTTCAATCATCATCATCATCATCTCTCTACCCTCTCTCTCTCTCTCTCTCTCTCTCTCTCTCTCTCTCTCTCTCTCTCTCTCTCTCTCTCTCTCTCTCTCTCTCTCACTCTCTCTATCTCTCTCTCACTGTGACTGTGTCTTACATTCACCAACAATAATCGTTATAATAAACCATTGTACATCACCGTATTGCAGCAGTTTCGAGAAATAATGTTAAATATTCCGATTATAAGATGATGTGTTCTGGACTCAGTCACTGTACAACTACTGGCGTGTGTGGACGGAGACACAGACATACACAAGTGTGTCTCTCTTAAGTCAGCCCACAAAAGATGGAAAACCAGCAGCAGAACTATGCCATATTGGTCTTGATTCCCTGTGTCCTTCCTTCCTCCACTCTGTCTTGCCAACCCGGCCGAAGCCGGGTGGCTACAGCCACTTACAAATAAAAGTTACTTTTTACATGGTTATTATTACAGCAAATTAAGATTCTACCACAATCGTCAATGTCTTCCACCGTTCTCTCAAAACTATCCAACAACAATGCTATTAATAATAATCTGTTCCTGCTCTTACAAGCACACCCTTGCAGACACACGCACCACTTCGAACAGCGGAAAACACTACATTTTCCAGATCTACCACTTTCATTCGTCCTGTTGCACTCAATACTAGTTTACCTATGCAAATACGAGGATCGACCATTCCGTCAGACCAAATAACAATGAAAATGACTAGAACTTAGAGTTCGTCCCCACGTTCGGCGAGAGATTTATTTCTCATAGTCAACTTTGTGTGCAGACTCTCCTCGGTGTCCGAACACCCCCGTGTGTACACGCAAGCACAAGACCAAGTGCGCACGAAAAAGATCCTGTAATCCATGTCAGAGTTCGGTGGGTTATAGAAACTAGAACATACCCAGCATGCTTCCTCCGAAAGCGGCGTATGGCTGCCTAAATGGCGGGGTAAAAACAGTCATACACGTAAAAGCCGTGGTAGTTTCAGACCATGAACGAACAAACAAACTAGAACTTATTCTCATTGGAACTTACCGGAAATAGAAATACTGTATCCATATCAAGTTACTTCAAATATATTAAATTCACTGCAGATAAATGGACAATTGTAACTGACTTCTAACGATTTTTATATGTTATTCAATGAACACAGGCGCATGCCAGAATGGTACTTTTACAAAGAATTGACTCAAAACATAAACTGATCAGCAACACAGACTGCGCGCTGGACAGTGACACCCAAGACAGCCTACACTGCTTTATTCTTATTTACCGAAACGAAATGCAAACAAGAATTTGAGCTAGGTTCTAACCTTTTCACATATTTTATGCTGTAAATAATCTGTGTACTAGAGCATGGTTCACCCTGTCACAATATTATACTGGTTATCATAGGTAGGATGCCAGAAGTATATGTGACCCTCCACCACGAAATGAGTCGCATGTCACCTCGCGCGATTCTGCGCTGGGCCTAATATTATTATTATTATTATTGTTGTGATCATTTTTTCTATGCGCCTAATCTAGATATAACCCTAGGCGCTTACATACTAATTTCTGCCGGGGAGTGTCTGGTAACAGTGTGAGGGTCACCTTAGTCACAGGCTTATAACTCAAACAGTTTTCGCTCTTTTCTAAAACGGTTTTCACCACTGGATAGAGCATAAAAAACTCTTTATGAAAATGGAAAAATATGAAAATCATGCAAAGGTAACATGCGACTCATTCCGTGGTGGAGGGTCACATATTACATTTAAATCTACGATCGGTTAAATATGTTGTTGTTTCCCTCAATTAAAAGTCATTATTTGTTTTGTTTTTCATTGGCTAGATTGAGAAACATTTTAAACGTCAATAGTCTTGTCCTTCCAAGTTACCATTATAGTTTTGCTTTCATTCTGTCTAACAGAGAACATTTTGTCCTGCAACTTGGTTCAGTATGAGAAACCCAACTGCCGATGCATTACCGAAGCTACGTATAAAATCATCCAAGACAACGTGACCGTTGAGTTTCAAAATGTGACGCCAGACGTGGCAGGGCAGTACTTGTGTCACCTCATTCCTCCGCTGGAGGCTGGACCTGTAAAGCCATGCAGCCTCACCTTGCAAGGTAAACTGAACTTGGTTATGCCAATATCTACGGTATGCCCTTGGCCACTTTGTTGAGATTTATTTCAATCTACCTATGTTTTTCGTTAATTTGATCAATTATTTACATATTTTACCGTGGCGATAACAGTTAAAATGTTGCCTGTCTCCCTTGAAGTTATTGAAATGGAGTAATACAAAGAACTAGTATATTATGCGTGTTTTAGTTGATGTGAAACGAAAATCACGACAGCAGAAACACGGTCAACAACAGCAGCTAAAATGTAACTGACACCTTTTCTAACCAGATGCCACGGGAAACGTAACGGTTGTAAACAGCTCAAATGTAGACCAGAGCAAAGAAACGACACCACTTCCAGAAAAGTGTGAGTAGTTTAAAATGAGTGTGTTGCTCTTTCTTTCTCTCGTTTCCTTATTTTTGTCATAACAGCAAATACCCATATCAGATTCTCACTGCTGTTACTTCAGCTTTTTGTGTACATTTACAAGTAATAATTAATAGGTATTGCAACGAGAATAATGTTTTAACTAGCTTGAAAGAGAGCCATCCACTGTTGTCAACAATAGTGGTGAACGACTGTCATGCTACGGTTTTCAACGTTTGAATGTTACTGCGTAATTTGTAATTGCTTTCATGTTATATTTTCAAGGAGATGCATGAGCATCAACCAACGTTTGAGAGGCCAAACACTTTTTTATCCGAGGGTATCGTAAAATGTCATCACATATCTGAATATATATAAACGTGTCTGCATACATTTTTTTTGGTATTGTGTCCATCTAAGCGGAGTTTAGGCGTTAACAAAGACATAATTCGAATGTTTATGTCAATATTGGGGTAAGGTGAGGTGAAAAGGGAAGCTAATAGGTAAACAATGTGAAACCTATCTATTGCCAGCTAGCTCTTCATTATAAAGTGGTTCAGTCGCTAGTTCACTTCTTTTGTTGCAGATGTTGGTAAAATATTCTGAAAGTTTCAAAGAAATCCACCAAGTCATTGCTAAAATGTAGCGCTTTTTGACATGATACCCATAAAAATGGACGTAAAACGTCCCGTTTTTGACCGCTCTTGCGATCGACACCTGCATCAGTAGGAATAGCATAGCACGCGAAATACGCAAGGTAGCAAAACAAAACAATCTGTTCAGGGTAGATAATTGGTTTGACTTTCTTCTCGTATGTCAAAGTTGCAAAGTTATACCTATGGTGATTTTTTGTCGATTTTTCATTCGGCTCTTCCGTTTTTGTCTGGTCGATTTTGAGGGTACCCTTACTTGAGCGGCGGTCACGTGATCCCTGTAAAAGAAATATTTAATCCAAAAGGTGTTCCTGAAGGTTAAGTGAACGGCCGTAACTGGCATATAAAGTTTTAATGAAATGACACGGGAATTAATGCTTTAATTTGTGTTTGAAATTTGTTGCAATAATTGTTTGGCCAAGTTTATCTTGCAGCTATCGTGTTTCAGCGTAGTGATAGGGCCCAATATTTTCACGAGAACAAGTATAGTCCAAGTTTCTCTCTCTCTCTCTCTCTTTTTTTTTCTATCTCTCTATACCTCTCTCTCTCATTCTCTTTCGTTCTCTCTCTCTCTCACACACACACACACACACACACACACACACACACACACACACACACACACATATATATCAGCAAGCTCTTTTCAACTTGTACTTTTTGATATCCGGTCCCACACACGTTTGCATGCAAATACACGGAGGAGCAAAAAGCAGGGCACTCCAGAACGTTTGATTGCCATGGATGTAAACAGACGCATGTATGAACAGAATTGTTGAGGTTCTTTTTCTGTTCTTTGTAAAGCTTTAAATTGAACCTTTCAATTCACAGGAATGTCAATCTTTCCGAGTTCCCATCGTAAAAATAAGTAGGCCTATCTATTTTCGGGGCATTGTCGATTTTCCGTGGACTGCGTGCATTCTACGTCTCAATTTACAAAGGGCTCCTTTTAAAGGCCAACATCCACAAGAATTTTTCTCCTGGAGCGACCTAAACTTGAACCCGAGGCAGTTCGCCAAAAAGAACCGCCGATCACGAGAAAAGCATGCGTATCGCATGCGAGACGATTTGCAAGCCAGCCAGCGCAGCAGCGGGTGGGGATTTGGTCTCGGCAAAGAAACAAACAATGCAGTGTTTGATCTCGGTGAGACTGAAAGAGAGACAGAGAGCACGAGAGAGAGCGACAGGGACACAGTGATTCAAGGCGCACAACTCTAGTAAAGTTGTCGTAGCACGTCCGCCTATGGCCAAAGTGATCCGGGTTCGATTCCCGGCATGTGTGGTCTATGTTTTTTTAATTTTTTTTTTAATTCTTGTTTACTATTGTTTATTATGAACGTTTTAATGTTTTATTTTACTCTAATAATTTTTTTAATTGTGTAAAATAAATTTTTTTTTTTTTAAATCCACGTGCACAAGACAAAAACTTTCATACTGGGGGAGCGAGCCAGTCTGAAGAGTACTCGGGTCCAGTGCCAGCGTTTTTACATTTAGTCAAGTTTTGACTAAATGTTTTAACGTAGAGGGGGGAATCGAGACGAGGGTCGTGGTGTATGTGTGTGTGTGTGTGTGTGTGTGTGTGTGTGTGTGTGTCTGTGCGTGTGTGTGTGTGTAGAGCGAT
This sequence comes from Littorina saxatilis, assembly GCF_037325665.1. Classification (NCBI taxonomy): domain Eukaryota; kingdom Metazoa; phylum Mollusca; class Gastropoda; order Littorinimorpha; family Littorinidae; genus Littorina; species Littorina saxatilis. The sequence goes on from NC_090252.1 coordinate 41,597,920, forward strand.
TCAGACTAAACTACTGGACCGATCTTTATGAAATTTGACATGAGAGTTCCTGGGTATGATATTTTCATACTTTTTTATATTTAGTCAAGTTTTGACTAAATATTTTAACATCGAGGGGGAATCGAAACGAGGGTCGTGGTGTATGTGCGTGCGTGTGTGTGTCTGTGTGTGTGTGTAGAGCGATTCAGACTAAACTACTGGACCGATCTTTATGAAATTTGACATGAGAGTTCCTGCGTATGAAATCCCCGAACGTTTTTTTCATTTTTTTGATAAATGTCTTTGATGACGTCATATCCGGCTTTTCGTGAAAGTTGAGGCGGCACTGTCACGCCCTCATTTTTCAACCAAATTGGTTGACATTTTGGTCAAGTAATCTTCGACGAAGCCCGGACTTCGGTATTGCATTTCAGCTTGGTGGCTTAAAAATTAATTAATGACTTTGGTCATTAAAAATCTGAAAATTGTAAAAAAAAATAAAAATTTATAAAACGATCCAAATTTACGTTTATCTTATTCTCCCTCATTTGCTGATTCCAAAAACATATAAATATGTTATATTTGGATTAAAAACAAGCTCTGAAAATTAAATATATAAAAATTATTATCAAAATTAAATTTTCGAAATTAATTTAAAAACACTTTCATCTTATTCCTTGTCGGTTCCTGATTCCAAAAACATATAGATATGATATGTTTGGATTAAAAACACGCTCAGAAAGTTAAAACAAAGAGAGGTACAGAAAAGCGTGCTATCCTTCTGAGCGCAACTGCTACCCCGCTCTTCTTGTCAATTTCACTGTCTTTGCCGTGAGCGGGTGACTGACGATGCTACGAGTATACGGTCTTGCTGCGTTGCATTGCGTTCAGTTTCATTCTGTGAGTTCGACAGCTACTTGACTAAATGTTGTATTTTCGCCTTACGCGACTTGTTTATAATTTCGCTTCACGCGACTTGTTATTTATGTATCCAAAACATCATAGAACGTGGTACAATGCATGAAAACAACGCCGACAGTAAACAAGATGTTATCTGGGCAGTACATTGGGTTGAACTAAAAGAATTCTGCTGAGAATGTACAAAAGAACAAGTCGCGTAAGGCGAAAATACAACATTTAGTCAAGTAGCTGTCGAACTCACAGAATGAAACTGAACGCAATGCAACGCAAAGGGCCGGACTAGGCTAAGAGGAGGGGGGGGGGGGGGGGGGGGTTGCCAGTGGTGGTCCAGGGAACGGTCAAGGGGCAGAGCCCCTTGTGGGGGTCAGGGGGCAAAGCCCCCTGAAGCTGCTGATGGGTAGGTCATATTCTTAGATAGGAAAATGGTCGCTCCTTGCATGAAACGGCATAAAATAAACAATAATAAACAATGTTTTAAATAAGTGAGGTACATGTTTAGGCTAGGGGGGGGGGGGGGGGGTTGCGCAACCCCCTTAACCCCCCCCCCCCCCCGGTAGTCCGGCCCTGACCGGCTGACGCAGCAAGACCGTACACTCGTAGCATCGTCAGTCCACCGCTCACGGCAAAGGCAGTGAAATTGACAAGAAGAGCGGGGTAGTAGTTGCGCTGAGAACGATAGCACGCTTTTCTGTACCTCTCTTCGTTTTAACTTTCTGTGCGTGTTTTTAATCCAAACATATCATATCTATATGTTTTTGGAATCAGGAACCGACAAGGAATAAGATGAAAGTGTTTTTAAATTGATTTCGACAATTTAATTTTGATAATAATTTTTATATATTTAATTTTCAGAGCTTGTTTTTAATCCAAATATAACATATTTATATGTTTTTGGAATCAGCAAATGATGGAGAATAAGATGAACGTAAATTTGGATCGTTTTATAAAAGAAATATTTTTTTTACAATTTTCAGATTTTTAATGACCAAAGTCATTAATTAATTTTTAAGCCACCAAGCTGAAATGCAATACCGAAGTCCGGGCTTCGTCGAACAATACTTGACCAAAATTTCAACCAATTTGGTTGAAAAATGAGAGCGTGACAGTGCCGCCTCAACTTTCACGAAAAGCCGGATATGACGTCATCAAAGACATTTATCAAAAAAAAGAAAAAAATATTCGGGGATATCAATCCCAGGAACTATCATGGAAAAATTCATAAAGATCGGTCCAGTAGTTTGGTCTCAATCGCTCTAAACACACGCACACACACACACACACACACACACACACACACACACACACACACACACACACACACACACACACTTTGGTCATTAAAAATCTGAAAATTGTAAAAAAAAATAAAAATTTTATAAAACGATTCAAATTTACGTTCATCTTATTCTCCATCATTTTCTGATTCCAAAAACATATAAATATGTTATATTTGGATTAAAAACAAGCTCTGAAAATTAAAAATATCAAAATTATTATCAAAATTAAATTGTCGAAATCAATTTAAAAACACTTTCATCTTATTCCTTGTCGGTTCCTGATTCGTGAAAGCGAAATTACAACATTTAGTCAATCTGTCGAACCCACAGAATAAAACTGCACGCACTGCAGTGTTTTCAGTCACGAGAATAAAACAGCTTCCTCAATCCACGCGGCAAGGAAGTCGCTCAATTTTTGCGTGCAACACGAAGTAAACAGACATGCAAGAATAGCGACGGGTTCAAGTTTAGGTCGCTCCAGGAGAAAAATTCTTGTGGATGTTGGCCTTTAAGCGTGTTTTTGAGGCGATCTTTCCCACCACAGTATACAGTTAGAAGGACACAGTACGGAGTTATGACAGCACACACCATGAATACTATGCAAGCATTTCGCAAAACACATATGAGGGCCCCAAAGGGTTTAAAATCGTGATCGTGATTGGCGTTTTTTGACCTTTCTGTGACCGTGATTGCCGAAATTTCCATTTCTGTGATCGTGATAGGACTTTGCCCGTGATCCGTGATGACAAAAAAATCAAGTCTCGTGATCGTGATCGTCATTTGTTTTCGTGATCGTGATGGGCATTATTGCAAAGCATTTTATTTTCAACATACATTTTTCGTTGGGGATTTTGTCAGGCATGCTACTTTTCCGGTAATTGCCGGAAATCCGATAAAGCCGTTTTCAAAATCCGGTAAAGTCAAATTTATTCCGGTGAAGTTGAACAATTTCCGCAAAAACGATCCGTGTGGATATCGCGCAACGCGACCGGGCGCCGGTCTCAATGAAGCCAGCGCACAGTAGGCCAAGTGTTGTTTTCACCAGTTTGGAGGTGTTTTGAATGGTTGTGGGGGGAGGCTAAAATGGGATTTTTAACAAGATCACAACACTATTACAGCCCTGAAAATGATGCCCAGAATGCACCAGATTGCACAGATTTTAACCGTTTTTTGAAAAAATGTCCGGGGGGGCATGCCCCCGGACCCCCCTAGTTGGCTCGCCTGCTTTGCAGGCTCAGGTATAACCTTTTTTGGCCTGTAGCATTCCTGTTTGTTTTTCAAGACCATGAAACCAGGCGATGGTGTACCTCAAATTGTATGGCAAATAAAGAACCCATCACACATACATGAATTTTAATTTCAATACACCCAATAGTTTTTGAGAAAATGGGTTTACAAGATTTAGCTCTGGAAATGTGAAATTGTGCAAGTATATATTCATGTGTGTGAGTGAGGGTGTGGGAGTTGAATGTGTATGAGTGGAGAGAGAGAGAGAGAGAGAGAGAGAGAGAGAGAGAGAGAGAGAGAGAGAGAGATAGAGAGAGAGAGAGAGAGGGGCGGACGAGGGGGGGGCACAGGGGGCACGTGCCCCCCCCAAAAAAAAATTGGAAAGCTGATTTTATGACTATTTCTAAGTTCAAATGGCACCATTTTGCTTCTTTGGGCCAAATTTTTTTCCGGGGGGGCATGCCCCCGGACCCCCCTAGCAAATTCGGGCGCTCCGCGCCCATCACATTCACTTTCGATTCAAAGTGCAACCCCCCTTACAAAGCAACTGATCCGCCCCTGGAGAGAGAGAGAGAGAGAGAGAGAGAGAGAGAGAGAGAGAGAGAGAGAGAGAGAGAGAGAGAGAGAGAGAGAGAGAGAGAGAGAGAAAATAAAACAATAAAAACAACATTCTTGTTACTGATTACAAATCATGATATGTATTTCTATGTGTGTATGAAAGAGAATTAAAAAAAATAATAAAAAAGTTCTCAATTTGTGTTGAATAAACAATAGATCCAGAGGAGCGAATTACTGTGTGGTTGTGTTTACTTTAAACACGTGAAGGATTTATACGAGAATAATATGTTTTTACCATTTCACAGGATTTGTGAAAGAGTTGGGCATAAACCAACAAGACTATTTGAATATGGGGCAATTCGCGACTTGATGCGTCTAACCACCGAAGCCGTACAGAGTACGACCCTGGCGTTTGAGGGCGTAGACCACATCCATGGCGGTCACAGTCTTCCTCTTGGCGTGCTCAGTGTACGTGACGGCTCCAACAAGCATGCAAGCCTACAGAAATCCAAGCGGTGACGCACACTCTCCAAAACTGCACTTCAGATATTAAATCATGGATGACAAACAATATGCTCAAGTTAAATGATGACAAGACTGAATTTCTTCTTTTCTCTGGAGCGTCCTCTTCGACCACTTCCCTTCCAGCCTCCATCACAGTAGGTTCTAGTGACATTTCTCTCTCTGATAGTGCTAGGAATCTTGGGTTCATCATGGACTCCCACCTCTCAATGAAACAACACATCAAAAAAGTCTGTCAGACATGTTACTTTGAGATCAGAAGAATAGGTTCCATAAGAAAATTTCTCACTGTTGATGCCACTAAAACTCTCGTTACATCCTGCATTCTGTCCAGATTAGATTACTGCAACTCCCTTCTCATAGGCTGCCCTGACTCCACTCTCCAACCCTTGCAAAAAGTACAACACTCTGCTGCACGTCTCATTTTCAGAGCACAGCATCGACAACCCTGCACTCCTCTCATGAGAGAACTTCACTGGCTTCCTGTATCTGAACGTATTAGGTATAAAGCTGCCTGCTTCTGCTACAATATCATCTCTGAATCGGCACCTGCCTATCTTTCTGAACTGGTCTCTCTCTACACTCCCTCTCGCACCCTTCGTTCTTCTGATGATGCTCGACTTCTCTGTCAAGGTCGCTTGAAACGCAAGGCTCATGGCTTCCGCACGTTTTCGTATTATGGACCTCAGTTATGGAATTCACTCCCCTTTCAATTACGTCACTCTCCATCCATTTCATCTTTTAAGTCCAATTTGAAAACTCACTTGTTCCAACAACACTACGGATAGTTCCTTAGTATAGAGTCTGGGGATGTGAGATGTGCATGATGTGTTGTTTGAATCTGACAGTGATTGTATGATTTTTGTATACATGTATTGTTGTCCCGCGCTTTGAACTTTTGATAAGGCGCTTTATAAATGCCCGTTATTATTATTATTATTATTATTATATAATAGCATCCCTTTTTTTGAAGATGAATGATAATGGAATACAAGCTATGAAGGTAATGGATTATCAAAAAATAAGTACATTTACACCAAGGCAGTTTCGTAAATTAATGGTAGACGCTTATCAAACTGAGACTATTGCAGTCAGTTTCTGGAAAAGAAAAATGGGAATTGAAATAAACAAGGACATTTTGCAGATAGCAAGCAACGCATCAAAAGAAGTAAGATTGAGACTGCTACACTGGAAAATAACTCATAACATTTATCCAACGAACATTATAATTATTGTATAAAATGGGCATTGCAGAGAGTATTAGTTGTACACATTGTACAGAAAAGACAGATTGTATCGAACATTTCTTTTATTATTGTAGAAAAATAAGAAATTCCTCCGAGGTAGGAAAAACACCCCCGTCCTTACCATTCTCACTGCCACCAACTGAGAAGGCATTTGTCCGGGGTGTATTTGCCGCTTCGCCGGGTAGCAAGTAGAGCCGAATACCCGGCTTGAGTGGCGCACTGTGCGACGGCTTCGAACCATGGACCTGTCAAGCTTAGGTCCCTTCCAGACTCGTGGAATGGGAACAGCACGAACATGATTCAGGGGCCATAATGCCATTCCTGATCATATCATGTCGAGTCCCATACTTGTCGACGACGCCCTAGGTACCACATCACAAACAGAACTGTGCAATACACAGGTGTTTTCTACAGACACACTCAAACACACACACACACAGAGAAGCCGTATATATATATATCTATATCTATTGTATAAATATATAGAGATAGATGAGAGTGTATTTTTCGCGTGGCTATAAATTGATTCGACCTTTGCACTTTTACAGTGAGGATAATTTACGGGTCCAATTTACGTTCTGGACACTGCGGTGACCTTCTAAAAATAGTAACAGAACGCCGGGAATATCCGAAGATGCCCCCTCACCATACGAAGGAAGGGAGGTAAACGCTGAAAACATGGAGAAGATAAGGAAGAGTTATGCCGTAGTTGATCCCCCCAAAAAACCAAAATCCACCAATAACTCCCTAACCGTGTGTTTGACTGGTCCCAACTTTTGTAAGGACCGTCTCAGGAATGTATAGAACCTGTTCACCAAGTTTGGTGACGATCGGTCCGTTCATTCTTGAGATCTACTTGCGAACACAAACACACAAACAAACAAACACACAAACAAACAAACACATCCAGTGAAACCTATACACACCCCTATACCGGGGGTGTAATAAGCAAAGTGTGGAATCTTGTTGAAGAAGCCTTCTTCACCGCTTGTTCAAAAAGAATTCATGTTGATGTGCGGGATGCCCTATTTGGCCTAGTTAAAAGGAATTCTATTTCATCCGCTGAAGCAAACTATGTCAATTTGCTGATCTTGATTGCAAAAATGTGTATAGGTATTTATAGATACGGTACCCCTTTAGAGATCGGATGTATTTTTGAAAAAGAGTTAAGTTTAAGAAAAATAATTGACTTGTGATTCGCATATATGTTGCTATCTGTGAAATTGAAATAAAGAAACGTTAGGTAACAAAAGGAGAAATGATGACGGACAAAATGTATAAAAAATTTAAAAAAATAGGTGGAGAGAGAGAAGATAGAACGAGAGGAGACAGTGAGAGAGAGAGAAAGAGAGAGAGAGAGAGAGAGAGAGAGAGAGAGAGAGAGAGAGAGAGAGAGAGAGATTGGCAGACTATGGGAGAGAGGGGGAGAGAGAGACCGACAGAGTATGGGGGAGAGGAGAGAGAGAGAGAGAGAGAGAGAGAGAGAGAGAGAGAGAGAGAGAGAGAGAGAGAGAGAGAGAGAGAGAGAGAGAGAGAGAGAGAGAGAGAGACGAAGCAAAAAAGAAGAACAAAGAAGAAGACAGAAAAATCCGAAGAACAAAATTCAGAAAAAAACAGACAAGTCGAAGAGAAAGAAAGTGGATGCAGAGAAAGACAGACTAGGGAGTGAGTGAGAGAGAGACAGTGAGAGAGAGAGAGACAGTGAGAGAGAGAGAGAGAGGGAGAGGAGACAGAGAGATGTTGTGTGGACAAGTGTGAGAAAGAGAGAGAGAGAGAGGAGAGAGAGAGGAGAGAGAGAGAGGGTAAATGTAAATAAAAAAAAATTAAAAACAATTGTCCATGATCTGTTTACTGTCCATTGAGTGTGAAGCTGAGAGAAAGAGTGAGACTGAAGGAAAACAATAATAACTTAATAAGAATTAAAATGATTATAAAAAATTAAAAAAACGCACGCACATGTGTGATTAACAATGTCTGATCTCCTAAAAAAAAAGAAAAAAGAAAGAAAAAAAACAAAACAAAAAAAACAAAAACAAAAAAACACGTGCTTTCTGTACAGTCATGCAACTTTTACCGTGACCGTGATTTGCCACTGGTGTTCGTGATCGTGAAAACAAAAATCAAGGTAACTGTGATCGTGAAAGCTAAAATTTCCCTTCCCGTGATCGTGATGATACCCCCCCCCCCCTTTGTAGACGGGTAACAGTACCAAATAGTGTTAATTAATTACTTTTAAATTATTAGCAGTATGCAGGGATAGGCCATGATATGTTGAACATTCTTGCCGAGTTCTAGAAAAATCTAGTGGGGGAAAGTCTATTTTTAGACCAAATGAAACCATTTGAGGATTATTGCAACTGAGAATATGGCAGTACTATAGCTTGCAGCACAGTGAACATTGTTTCATGCAGTATGGGTTGATTAACTTGTGTCATGTTTTCAACTAAAAAACATAGCATGTGTGGCAATTTCAAAATCTGTTCCAAATAAGAATTTAACCATTTAAGAATCTCAACAACAAAAAAAGGCCCCCGAAGATCATTTGTAAGAAATGACAACTGATATCTGCAAACCATGTCATATACATGGACATGATCTAGCAGCATATTAAAACTTATATTACTCATAAAGTTCAATCCATTTGAGGATTGAACCATTCAGGAGTTTTACCAAAATCTGTCCCAAATAAGAATATAACCATTTGAGAATCTTGACAAACAAAAAAGGCCCCCGAAGATCATTTGTAAGAAATGACAACTGATATTTGCAAATCATGTAATATACATGGACATGATCTAGCAGCATATTAAAACTTACTCGTGGTTGTGGGATGGGCCCAACTGAACGTCTTCTGTGGCTGCTGGGCATGCCAGCCAGTGCTCATGTCAACACATCCATGCAGCGTGTTACTGGTGTGGAATTTGCAACAAGCGAACAGCACAAAGACTGTGGACAGGCCAGACAAGTCAGAGATCACGCTGATACCCTCAAGCTCATCGGCTACTTTTTAAGCCGGAATCCATTCGACCTTGGTGTCCAGGTGATGAGGTTGTAAACGTGGAAAGTGCACAACAGATTGGACAGAATATTGTTACCCAGATAACCGGCAGGACCATGGATGACGTGCACATGAAAAAGTCAGACCAGGCTGTCACAATGGCAACCAAGACGACGACTGTCTTTACCAACAATGAACCATTTGCAGTAGACCCAAACCTCCTTTTCCAGCGTTTAACAAAGATTGCACAAGTGACTCCTGAACGTATGCCTGAGTGCTTTGAGTTTGAACTCAACCCCATCCCTACAGCTCTATTTGATAAAGCAGGACTACCTCGGGAAGCAAGAAAACATGAACTGGCAAAATACATTTGGGCGGCCACAAAGCAAGACGTAAAAGAGCTCCCAAAGGATGTGACCTATGTGCTGGATGGAGGGGCACTTCTGTACAGTCAGACCTGGAGCAAAACCGCGACCTTCGTCCAACTCATTGCATGCTACGTGGACTTCGTCATACGACACTATGGACTGGCAACCGTAGTTTTTGATGGATACGGCAGTGGCCCTTCAACGAAAGACGTAGCCCATCTACGAAGAAAGAATGGTCTAAAAACAACAAATGACGTCCAGTTTGAAGATGACATGTTTGTTGCTGATACAAGGGAAGCATTTCTCAAAAATGAAGTCAACAAGCAACGGTTCATCAACAGACTTTCCAAAGCTCTGGAAGACAGCGGGATAGAAGTTATCCAAGAAGATGGTGATGCCGACTGCTGCATTGTGCGCACTGTCCTGCAAAAAGCAACTGCTTTTCCCACTACTTTGGTAGCCAACGACACAGACCTTCTCATCCTCCTGTTATACCACACTCAAGAATTCCATAGGAAGGTGTACATGGCAGCGGGAGAAAGGAACTGGGACATCAAAGTAGCACAGACCGCATTGAATGCTGAGTGCACAGACCTGAGCAAAACGCTACTGTTCTGCCATGGCTTTGGAGGCTGTGACACAACAAGTGGACTGCATTCCATTGGGAAAGGAACGATCCTGAAGAAATCGGCAAGGTCTTCTTTCCTAAGGGAACAGTCACAGGTTTTTGAAACACCTCGGACATCCTGTGAAAGAATCATCAAAGCTGGGGAGAAAGCCATGGTATTTCTCTACAGCAACGGCGAAGAGGAAAGAAGTCTCAATTCCTTGGGGTACGTAAAGTACCAGTAAAAACTGGTGACATCAACATCTTCAATTGAGCCTCAACAGCTTCCACCAACATCAGCAGCAGCTCAGTTCCATTCAATGAGATCCTACTACCAAATACAGGAGTGGATTTCACTGAACGGAGATGCCATGGACCCACTAGAGTGGGGATGGAATATTACAGGGGACAAAATGTTCCCAATCTACACAAACAGAACCCTTGCTCCGGAGGACCTCCTTCACCTCATCCGCTGCACATGTAAGACCGACTGTTTGGCCCGGAGGTGCTCGTGTAGGTTGTACGGATTGCCATGCACAGCAGCCTGTGCTCACTGCAAGGGGGAAAGTTGTTTTAACAGTGCGGGTCACGAAGAGGAAGTAGACGATCTTGTGTGTGAAATTTGAATCTGGATTGTAGGTTTTAGTAGTGTGTGACTAGAATTGTAACCGGTTTGAAACAATATATCGACACACGTGATCATAATATAAAAAGACATCTGACATCTGGGAAGATATAGGTTCCAGAAAAAATTACATTGACAGTTGTGCAAATCTGAGAGAAAGAGCAGGAGAAAAGGTCCTGTCAACAACCAACTGGTAAGTCCTGTTTTCCTAAAATATTGAACAAAATTGTATAATTCCTGAATGATTCAATCCTCAAATGGATTGAATTTTATGAGTATTATAAGTTTTAATATGCTGCTAGATCATGTCCATGTATATTACATGATTTGCATATATCAGTTGTCATTTCTTACAAATCTTCGGAGTCCTTTTTTGTTTGTTAAGATTCTCAAATGGTTATATTCTTATTTGGGACAGATTTTGGTAAAACTCCTGAATGGTTCAATCCTCAAATGGATTGAACTTTATGAGTAATATAAGTTTTAATATGCTGCCATGTCCATGTATATGACATGGTTTGCAGATATCAGTTGTCATTTCTTACAAATGATCTTCGGGGGCCTTTTTTTGTTGTTGAGATTCTTAAATGGTTAAATTCTTATTTGGAACAGATTTTGAAATTGCCACATATGCTATTTTTTTAGTTGAAAACATGACACAAGTTAATCAACCCATACTGCATGAAACAATGTTCACTGTGCTGCAAGCTATAGTACTGCCATATTCTCAGTTGCAATAATCCTCAAATGGTTTCATTTGGTCTAAAAATAGACTTTCCCCCACTAGATTTTTCTAGAACTCTTTCATGTGATTATTTGGTGCCTATAGACTGTAACAAAACTTAAATGGGTTTAAAAGGAATTTTATTACGGTTTCAGTATGATTTTGAGTTTGGCTGCTCTATTGGGGCCCTCACATATGATAACGGTTTGTTCAAAAGCGTATACGTGGACATGGCATACGTGACTGCAGCACACACAAAAAAAAAAAAAAAAAAAAAAAAACTGAGCCGGCGATAGGAAGACCGTGCAGATATTCTTCCAACTTTTCGTGCAAAGCGGCGGGGTAAGCGACGGTCGAACTGACCTAATGCACACGATAAAGTCTGCCAACGGGCCTTTCACGGAGTCGGGTTGCACAGTGAGCTTTGCCGCGTGTTTTACATCTCACAAAATAGGCATTCCTAAATGTTCCATTTTCGACAGATATCCGCATAGGTCAGTGGTACAGCGCTGCGCTGCAGTTCCTGAAGTAGCTGGTTCGAGCCCAGCCAACGCTATCATTTTTTTTATGAATCATGTGCGCTTTTCCCGTTCAGGGCCCGTATGTTTATGGGGGAAGTTCGCGACAACTCCCGAAGTTTTGAGTGACATCGGAAGTACTTGCCTCACTTTCGTATGTATGGGCCGGAACAAAAGGGTTTACCTCGAAGCAAAGCGAGGAAGTAACTCAGGGTATTTTGCGACTACTTCTAAAGTTTTGAGTGACATCGGAAGTACATCCTCACTTTCGCATGCATGGGACGAAAAAAGAGTTTACTTTGGAAGCTAACGAGGAAGTAAATGAGGGTAAATGTACTACAGCCAGACCCAGTAGTAAACACGCTACTTCCACAGTTTCTCAGTGCAAAAAGGCAGGGCTTTTCTTCAGTTTTTCATGTCAAACCGAGCTGACGCTCCAAAAGAGAGAAAATAGAGGGAAAAGTCGTATCTTCTGCATGCATTTCGTGCAAATTTCCCTGAATACAAACCTGAGTTGCCAGCTTTGACTTTTGTTTGTTGATCTGGGTCATTGGCCACCACTCTTTCATTCCCGCTTATACGAGGGGGTTACTGTGTTTCTATGAAAATGGGCGTCGTTGTGTGCATGTGTGAGTGTGTGTGTGTTTGTGTGCGTGCGTGCGTGTGTTTGTGTGCGTGTGTGTGTGTGTGTGTGTTCGAGTGTTTAAGTGTAAGTTTCTGCTATTTTTTTTGTCATTGCTTTATCTGTGTGTGTGTGTTGGTGTGTGTGTGTGTGTGTGTATGTATTTGTGCGAGTGCCTGTCTGCCTGTGTGTGCGTGCGTGCGGGTATAATTGTGTGTCTGTTCTTTCATACGTTTGTTTGCGTGTTCGCGCGTGCCGTGTGTGTGTGTGTTTGTGTGTGTGTGTTTGTGTGTGTGTGTGTGTTTTCGATGTTATGTGTGTGTTCGACGGTGTGTGTGTGTTCGACGGTGTGTGTGTGTTCGACGGTGTGTGTGTGTTCGACGGTGTGTGTGTGTGTGTGTGTGTTCGACGTTATGTGTGTGTTCGACGGTGTGTGTGTGTGTGTGTGTGTGTGTGTGTGTGTATGTGTGTGTGTGTGTGTGTGTGTGCCCACTCCCCACACTATGATGAGCTGACTATATTTGCGCCTTGATATTTTATTCATGTTCTTACGTTTTATGCTGTTTATTGTGATTCACCACACCCGAGTTTATCGTAATTGAGATAATAAAGTGTTCTATGTCTATGTATTATGTACACACGCACGTAGACTACAAAAATCCAATCTTGACTTTGAACTTTATATAAACGTACATCCTCTTCACAATTAACGAGGACAAACGTAATTTACAAACACCTAAGTACAACAATTTTTCTGTTTTAAAAATTCGGACACACATTTTCTCAAATAATGTGAAATTCGCTGAACTTATCTTCTTTTCACTACACCTTATATCTTGATTCCCCAAAAATGGAGTTCTGCCTTTTTAAATTTACCAGTAACACAAACATTCGCTCTGACCAAACTAGTTTTACCGATACACAATCATTAAAAAAACACTACAAAAAGAGTTTTAAGTTAACCGACTTCGCTACCACATAAACAACCTTTTTTTATTGTCCCCAACATTCTGGTCAACGAAATCATTATTATAGACAGTCATTCTGTTTAAGGACAATTATCACAGCTTTCGTTCAACCAGTTAAAAACAACAATTATAGTAAAAGCTACAGCGCGATCAACGTTTGCCCATTTACGAACTCCCGATGAGATTTGTTTCTTCTGGTCACCAAGCCTACCGTTTACAAACGCATGCGCACTAATTGGGATTCCCCCAATTTTCTCGACCTTGACCTCAGAACTCTCGAAGCCACTACTTCGGCGTTCAATTTAGCTCGTGCATACCGAGTAGCTGGCAACTTTGCTTTCGAAGTTCCCACTTCCAATGTCAAGGGCCTCTCGCTTGACATAATTATACGACGATATCGCATCTCAAGGGTCCTTACCCATCCAAAAGAAACCTCCAGCGCATACTACAATTGCTGGACATTCCGTTTTTAAAGGCAGCTCATTTGGAAATGATCTCAGACACAATATCGAAGACGTGAAATGCGTCAATCGAGCAACTGTCGTAACTTGGCTACAATGAGACGGTCTCCTACCTTGCACCATAGACACGGACTGTGACATTCTTGTTTAATTTAGGTGAAATGCTTAAAACAGAGTGACTCAAAAGCGACAGTTCGATCAGTTACTGACCGAAAAAAACGTGCTCGAGTCATTCGGCGAACTGGTGGCGAGCTTTCAAACCAGCACGACTGAATAACTCAGAATGCCTTTTTTCATCATGCCTCTATTCTACACGAGTAACATAGTGCAGTGGTAACGGTTCCGGACTCTCGTTCATTCGCTCCGGGTTCAAGTTCCGCCGGGAGCTATATATTTTTTTTTATTAATCTTTTCCTTTTTAAGCCTCCGCAATTGCATTCCGGCTGCAAAAACCGGGTTTTACCTCTGTGTTAATTTTATTCATTTGCAAAAGAAACCTTCCTATGCTTTGAACAAATCATATCATGTCTTGACTTTCAACTGTACGCGCGTGTGTATACATAATGTGTGTCACTACGGTGAGTATGTGTGTGTGTGTGTGTGTGTGTGTGTGTGACGTGTCACTTGTGTTATCATAGTTTCAGTGTGTGTATGAGTGTAGATTGAGAGAGAATGAGAGAAAGTGAGTGTGTGGTTATTTGTTTGTGACTGTGTGCGTGCGTGTATGGGTGCGTGTGTGTGTGTATATGTGTGCGCGCGAGCGCGCGCGTGTGTGTGTGTGTGTGCAGTGTGTGGTGTGTGTGTGTGTTTATGTGTGCCGTCAGTGTCACTTGTGTCATAGTGTCAGTATGTGCATGAGTGTACGTTTGTCTGTGTGTGCATGTGTCGTAAGAGAGAGAGAGAGCGACACTTCTTTGGCAATTTTGGACCAGACAGCGTCTTTATGTTTAACAGTTAGACTGTTCTGTAAACTTGGCCTTTACTGTGTTTTTTCTAATTAACTTCTGAAATTTGGACAGAATAACCGTTCTTTCGTAAAACACTTCTGTCAAGAGTACAGCAATTTCACCATCTGAAAAAGGTGCAGAACGCCCCTCCGTGTCTACTTTCTTTTTGAGCGGCACACGTGCCTTGCCATTTTCGTTGACTGCCATGTTGATAGAAACGTGCGCATGCGTATTAGTAGGGATTCCCCCAATTTCCCCGACCTTGACCTTAATACTCTCGCTGTCACTACTTTGGCGTTCAAGTCGGTTCATGCATTGTGAACAGTTAGAAAGTTGACTTCGGGAGTTCCCACTTCGAAAAGAGGCCTCTACTTCCAGTGTTTCTTACTTCTAGTTCATGCATACGGGCCCTGTTTGTAAAATATGCGTCTTTTTTTTTCTTCTTTTTTTTTTGGGAGGGGGGGGGGGGGGCCCAAGTTTTGTGTGTGCTCAGGGGGGGGGGGGCCCAAGTTTTGTGTGTGCTCATTAATATAAAACTTTTTTGAGAAATCACTCACTAAAACGGACGCAGCATGCGCGCGTGCTTACACACACACACACACACACACCCACACACACAGATAAATTAAGAGCTATATTTTGTCATGCAGATTGCAGACACCTCGCTTGGAAATAACACCTTTTATTGTCACTTTTATTATTATTATTCTAAAACGTGCCTGTCAAGATACCCCGCGTACAATGTTCCATCACTCATGGCTGGTCCAAATGGTATTCGCCTTTCAACACAGGGCAGTATATACAGTAATATCGTCGTTTCAAATACTTTGCCACTCGTGTAACCCATGTGTAAAACGTGTGTCCGTACCCGTTTAATTGCACATAACATATCCACAAGGAAACAAACAGCTACCAACAAAAATTAATGTGTTTTAATTGCGGCAATACAAAAGTCTGCAGGGTTAGCATCGAATTACTTCAATAGAATCTCGTTACACAGGTCTACGAACCGCATCTCAGTTTGCTACTGAGTTAAAGTACAAATTCAATGTCAATTTCAAAGAGGGTTTATAGGGTAAATTGTGAAAAAACGTTTGTCTAGGGCCATGAGATCATTTTTGTTTGCGTGTATATTGGCGTTCCCTCATGCTCCCGCGCTAATCTTGGCAGGATTCGCCTTCTTAAATTCTGCTCCTAAACAACAAGCCTTCGTGGGGTAACGGTTATAACATTGCGCTTCAGCACCAGTTGTCCCAGGTTCGAGACGCACAATAAACGTCATTTTGTTATGTTTTCGTATTCGTAAATGATTATGAAGTGCCAGTTGACCGGTTTTTATGTGTTCATTACACCCCCGGTATAGGGGTGTGTATAATTTCGGTCGATGTGGTTGTTTGTGTGTTTGTGTGCGCATATAGATCTCAAGAATGAACGGACCGATCGTCACCAAACTTCGTGAACAGGTTCTATACATTCCTGAGACGGTCCTTACAAAAATTGGGACCAGTCAAACACACGGTTAGGGAGTTATTGGTGGATTAAGATTCTACAAGGACTTATAGAGGGACATATTAATGGTCAAAGGGAAATAACCTTCTCAGTTGGTGGCAGTGAGAATGGTAAGGACGGGGGTGTTTTTCCTATCGGAGGAATTTCTTGTTTTGAATCATATTCGTAGCGTGTGTCAAAATTGTATCGTAAGATCAAACCAACTTTTGTTTTTAATTCTTCATACAATGATTGTTTTTAACCTGCACTTTAAACCGCTGTATTTAAAGTTGAAATTAATTGAAATAAAGAGAAATTATGGCTGTTGTGTATTATTTGCATCTTTTGTAAAGCACAGGTTAGTGCACCATGAAAACAGTGCTCGCTCAAAACAGGGAACGCGCCTACTTCTAGAACAAATACGTACACTTCATCAAAGAAAGTTATGAAGAGAGTTGCACTCAATGATTCGTAATAAAAAAAATAGTGCACCAAAATTCTTTTTAAAGTGTCCAGTATTTCAGTTTCGATTTATATTAATTATAATGTTGAACATTTCTGCAAGATTTTGAAATGTTGAATCCCTGCATGTCCCTTTGAATATTTCTGTAACTGAAAATGGAGAAGAAATTGTATTTTCTTGGCTTTTCCCAGATGACTAGAATGCTTTTAATCATCTAAGGCCTACACACATTTCACAGTCAATGTATTTGCAAAAAAGACGGTTCAACTTAGATAGATTTCAAACTTACAGATAGGATGTATCTCCTTCAGTCCACTGTAGCGTTTGATACTTTTTAGCAAAACTAAGTTGCTTCATTTTACATGCAGATAAAATCTCCATTAGCTTCAGGAAATTTGAACAGAGTGTGTGCACAAGATCGCAAGGATGCTGGTGACAACCCCGGTGTCTATGACACCTTATACAAATGAAAACCATCAAGAGAACTGCACTGCCGCTTGTTTTCGTAATGTACTGTACGATTTACTTGCAAGGTGTAGGTCTCTTGGACCACCATCCCTGTTCTTCCCACTATCTGATGATGACATGCCCTGAACTGCAAAAGATCGCCAACAATAAAAAAAAATATTTTAACGCTTCATCATAAAGCTCGTTTTCTACAACAGTAATACAAGATCCGTTTAAGAGTGCAGCCAGGCTGTGTATAAAATCAAATAGTAGCAATTGTACTTAATTAATCTCAAATACGTACAGGTATTGAAGCTGCTGTGTACTAACATAAAATTAATACAAACGAAACACAAGAGCATTAGTATTACATTAAAATATACCGTAAACTACATTGTATATGCCCCCCCACCCCCAATTTTGTCCAAAAGTTAGGGATGGGCGTTTAATAGGTACTAAACCCTTTGCATGAGCGTTTTCTTTACTATACAGTTCAAGGATATTTTGGTCAGTGTTCAAATGATGCGTTACTGCACAAAACGTTCCTCTCCCTCTCACACACACACACAAGCACACGCACACAGACATAATCTGCAAGCAAACCACGAAGGAAATATTGTTGTTTTTTGGTATGTTAACAAGTTTATAATTTAATAGTTAGTGATCTGTTGGACTGATTAATTCAGGTCTGCGGTGAACAAACCCATATCAACATTTTAACGTTAAGCAAATAAACGCATTTTATCCCCCCCTCTGCTTCTTTCTCTCTGTAAACTTGCAGGGCTAGTTATTTTTCGGTAACTTACCCAACAACCAAAATCACTTACCCAACAACGGGCCTGAATCCTCGATAGCTCATGGGTAGAGACTGTACACATTGTGGATCTACTTTTTGCGACTCAAAAGTTCAGAACACTCTAATGTACAAAATATACATTTCTGGAGCAAACAATACAACCATACCGTATTTAAACCAGCAACTACAGACTTGAACACATGAATCTCCATATAAAATCCATGAGTTTGGTTGTTTTCTGAATTCAGATCTGCCGTGCACAATCGTTTATCGCTAGCAAGATTCCAAGGAAAAGTAACTCTCATACTTTGTCTAGCGACACGAGTAGTTCCCCTTCCAGATTTCGGCTGCACCGACAAGACTGCAATCCGACGGTCAGTTTTCAACAATATTTCATTTTATAAACAGATCACACGCAATCAATTGCAAACATTTAATCAACGTAAAGAACATGCAGCGGTTTCATACACTATTTTGCCCCAGAAAACTAAACTTCATACAGTTTTTAAAGTTAGAACACGGGTGTAAAACTTCGTCTGCTAGTCACATTCGAAGAAAGAACATTTCCTGAGCGATACCAAAACATGAACAGAACACACACTATCTGCCTTTACCGCCACAGCAGAATGACAATATAACTGTGTACTTGATTTTAGTTTAAAACATGGAAACTGACAAGAAGTGTTAACAAAATTGAATGATTTGCACGGAACTATACAACCGCGCATTAATCGATCGCCTGCGCAGGTAGACTGGTTGGGTGAATATGATTCGATCAAACTTTCGCACAAAAACTCCTCTTTTCTTTGAATAACTGAAGAAAGGAGGGATAAAGAGGTTACATACCTCGTCTCAGTGATTATCAAAAATAATGGTCTCAGTTCGCGGTCATGAAAAAGCTCGCTGAAGCTCGCATTTTTCATGATCCGCTAACTTCGACCATTATTTTTGATAATCACTGAGACTCGGCATGTAACCTCTACGTCACAATTAGTTGTTGAATGATAAGTCACGTTTGTCTCGGAAACTAAAAGATTATTTGTTGTCAGTGTGTCACCCAATGAGGGGAAAACTGTGTATGAGGGACAACGTCTTGCCTTCAAAGGCCGCGATAGAGGGTAAACAAACACAAGTCTGTTCATTCGTTATGTTCTAACTCCTCGAGGTCGACCTCTCTATTCACTTCCAAATCTCAAACCAACTTTTATTTTTACATTCTTCGGACAATGATTGTTTTTAATCTGCACTTTAAATCGCTGTATTTAATGTTGAAACATCCACTGAAATAAAGAGAAATTATGGCCGTTGTGTAATATTTGCATTTTTGTTTTTAAAGCACCGGTTAGTACAAGTGCACTATGAAAACAGTGTTCGCTCAAAATAAGAAAGTTGCACACATTGATTCGTAATAAAAAAAAATTAACAAAATTGTGTGCGGCAAATTTCTTTTAAAGTGTCTAGTATAATGTTGAACATTTCTGCAAGATTTTGAACCAGACTATAGCTGTTCATCTGACTTCTTATGCCTCTTGTTAGTACCAACACAGCCCATGACAGTAACACAGTGACCAGATTGTTTTTTTGTTTTTTTTTGTATGGCCATGTTGGGTTTGATGCGTGCATGCCTGGTTTTCTCATGTTGATGGGTGTCGGCACAGAAGGTCTGCCCGCTGTCCTCAGCCAACATGCTCCGTCTTCATGGCAGCTCAATTTTTTTATCGAGGTTCTCTCCTCTAGATCCGCCGTGTTTCGCCTAGGGGCTTTCGCTGCCTAGTTGATAGGGTCACCTCGTAGAGGATGTGGTCATAGACCACGCACGGTCGGTCTTGGGATAGGGAAACGTTATGCTAGTCCGGAGGGATTACGCCACAATGGCCACCTCGCGAAGACCCAGGGTCCTAGACTAGGGAGGTCCAAGGGGGAGCACCGGGAGGGCTACCCCTCTACCCGCACCTCCAACACAATCCCTTCCCCTGGTAGCTTCATCCCCAAGGAGGAAACAAAGCTACCTGCAACACCCCACCAGATTGTTTGAATCCAAGCAAAAGACAAGATATTTACGCAAACATGCCATGTTTGTAATGAAACAGAGTTTGATTATCAGCATATTCCATCAAAAATGTCTGTTTCTTCACAACCGACCAAATATAACAATCAGCTTAGTACTGCAGGCAGTGAACACAAAAGGATGAACAGAACATGAAAACAACGTACCAAATCTGTTCAATGTGTATCTGTTAATTGTGACCATGACAAGACACTGTTTGTCTCACATGTGCTTCTAATGTCAACAGTGATCATTCTTACTTTTCTTCACTCAATGGCTCAAAGAACCGAATCATCTTTATAAATGCCTACACTTAGGTTTAGTAGGTTCTAAACTGAACAAGGTAATAGTTCTGACATAAGCTTTAAAACCAGTTTTGACAAAACTTGGCATGAAGTGATGGTGCCTGTATGTAATTCTGGTCTTCAGTCAAATTAAGCATCACACTGCATGTTCCTTCTGGAAGAACGCTGTGTGTGGAAAAATCCCTGCATGTCCCTTTGTATATTTCTGTAACTGAAAATGGAGAAGAAATTGTATTTTCTTGGCTTTTCCCTGATGACTAGAATGCTTTTAATCATCTAAGGCCTACACATATTTCACTGTCAATGTATTTGCAAAAAAAGACGGTTCAACATAGATAGTTGTCGAACTTACAGATACGATGTATTTCCTTCAGTCCACTGTAGCGTTTGATACATTTCAGCTAAACTAAGTTGCTTCATTTTACATGCAGGTGAAATCTCCATTGGTTTCAGGAAATTTGAACAGAGTGTGTGCACAAGATCTCAAGGATGCTGGTGTCAACCCCGGTGTCTAAGGCACCTTATACATGTTAATAAAAAAAACATCAAGAGAACTGCCGCTTGTTTTCGTAATGCACTGTACGATTTACTTGCAAGGTTTAAGTCTCTTGGACCACCTATCCTGTTCTTCACACTACCTGGTGATGACATGCCCTGAACTGCAAAAGATCGCTAACAATAATTTCTTATTTTAACGCTTCATCACAAAGCTCGTTTTCTGCAACAGTAATACAAGATCCGTTTAAGAGTGCAGCCAGGCCGTGTATCAAATCAAATAATATTAACTGTACTTAATTATCTCAAATACAGGTATTGAAGCTTATGTGTAATAACATAAAGACGAATGAAACACTACAACTTTAGCATTACCTTAAAATATACCGTAAACTACCTTGTATACGCCCCCCACCCCCCTCAATTTCGTCCGAAAGTTGGGGGTGAGCGTTTTATTGGAACTAAACTCTTTGCATGAGCGTTTCCTTTACAATACACAATATAGAGCTTAAACAATGACCACGAGTTGATTACTGGAAAATAAACCACGAGTGGGTATTTGCAGCTGCTTGGTAGCCTAATTCACGAGTGTGCGGAACACACGAGTGAATTACCAAGCGGCTGCAAATACCCACTCATGGCTTATTTTCCAGTAATCAACGAGTTGTCGTCATTGTTTAAGTTATTTACACAACGAGCAATACGGGTCGAACATGCAGTCATGCAGACGACATTTTGTAGGCAATTTCATTTCAGCCTAATCACTCAGAGTGTCAAATGCGCGACATTCTGACACAAACTTTACTTGTGAGGGTATTAAAAGTCGAACTCACGTTTAGCTAACGATTTGATCTGAATTTCGATTTCAATGATTGGGATTTCACCGAATTAACTCGAGTGGAATCAAGGGACATTTTTGTGAGAGAGAGAGAGAGAGAGAGAGAGAGAGAGAGAGAGAGAGAGAGAGAGAGAGAGAGAGAGAGAGCGATCGAGACAGACAGTGATTCAAGGCGCACAACTCAAGTACACTGTCAGATACCGCGCTAAATCGCCGTTTTTTTGGTGCCGGTGCAGCAGCCGGGTCATCAAAAATGTCCCTTGATTCCACTGGAGTTAAATCGGTGAAATCCCAATCATTGAAATCGAAATTCAAATCAAAACTGTCGCTCGCAGCAGCCATTGTTGTTACAGTTTGAGTCAACGTTGTATTCTTCCGCAACAGGGTCCAATCGTCTGGGTTTCAAATGATGTCATGTTCTAAAAATAAATTCTAGTATTGATTATTTTTTAGCCCTCTTTATTCAAACTTCGAATAATCCACGTGTGATTTTTGGGTGTAAAGTAGTTCGTTCTAATTTCTCACTTGTCTAAAAATAATCAACTAGATTTAATCCACTCCTCGGTTGCATTACAGGAGTTGTATAAAAGGATATTATGGCCAGTGTTCAAAGGATGCGTTATCCCCGAGTACGCAGTACTAGGGTCCAGCAGACTTTAATTGTGTGTCTGTCTGTCTGTCTGTCTGTCTCGACTTAACAGCTTATTGCTGGGAAACTACTGGGCGCAGTTCGTTCAAAAGTTGATACACTAACTTGATAATAGGTCCGATTGATCGTATTAAAACTTCATAATGTTACCTGGGACCTAAATGCGAAATAATCCACAAAAACGACTCTTGGCGGTGGGCGCAATTCGCGGTGGGATAGAACTGCTGTTCGGCTCATAGAATAGCGTCACTGGGCCTGAGCACACATACGCTGCGTGTGCCTAATTTTATGAACGAGCGAAGGGAAGCCAGCCGGCTTCATACCTCTTGTAGCCTTTTTTCTCTCGCGCGGTGTGTGTGTGTGTTCAAGATTTTGTGCACATGTGTTAGTGTTACTGTTTGTGTGCGTGCGTATGTGTGTGTGTTTGTGTGTGTGCGCGCGTGCATGAGTCTGTACTCGTGTGTGTGTGTGTGTAAGGAAGAGAGAAAGTGAGGGAGAGAGGGAGAGAGAGTGTGTGTGTGTGTGTGAATGTGTGTGTGTGCATGAGTTTGTGTGTGTATGAGTGTGTATATGTGTTTGTTTGTAAAGCACATCCTCGGCTCGCATGCAATGTATTTATATAGCAAAGGGAATGCCTGTAATTCACACAGAGCAATCACTTGGTCTTAAACGTGCACAAGACAAAAACTTTCATACTGGGGGAGCGAACCCGTCTGAAGAGTACTCGGGTCCAGCGCGAGCGTTTTTTATTGCGCAAAACGTTCATCTCTCTCTCACACACACAAGCACACGCACAAACAGAATTCTGCAAGCAAACCACGAAGGAAATAGTGTTGTTTTATTGTATGTTATTGTTAACAAGTTTATAACTTAAATAGATAGTGATATGTGGAACAGATTAATCCAGGTCTGCGGTGAACAATCCCATATCAGCATTTTAACTTTAAGCAAATAAACGCATATCACAATCAGTTGTAGAAT
This sequence comes from Littorina saxatilis, assembly GCF_037325665.1. Classification (NCBI taxonomy): domain Eukaryota; kingdom Metazoa; phylum Mollusca; class Gastropoda; order Littorinimorpha; family Littorinidae; genus Littorina; species Littorina saxatilis. Next base: position 41,620,998 of record NC_090252.1, read on the forward strand.
GATAAGTCACGTTTGTCTTGGAAACAAAAAATATGTGTTGTCAGTGTGTAACCCAATGAGGGGAAACTGTGTACGGTGGATAACGTCTTGCCTTCAAAGGCCGCGATAGTGGGTAAACAAACACAAGTCTGTTCATTCGTTATGTTCTAACTCCTCGAAGTCGACCTCTCTATTCACTTCCAAATCTCGTCATGTCAAAACGATTTGCGTGAAGCGATATTACTACATTTAGTCAACCCTTCCAACTGACAAAATGAAATTGACCACACATATACTCCACAGCTGTGTCACCGGCATTCATGCCTTGCGGACTTGCCGACACGTTCACACAACAGAGATCGTTCAGAAAGTGACAAGCCAGTATAGCGCATTAGTGTACAGCATTTCACAGTAAAACGCGCGTTTTGATATTCTTTCTAATTTTCAGACCTTGCTTTTAATCCAAACATAACATATCTATATATGTTGTTGGAATCACGATACCAAAAAGAATCAGATGAAATTGTTTTTAAAATACTGAACCGATCTTCATGAAACTTTACATGAGATTTCCTTGGTATGAAGATCGGTCCAGTAGTTTACTCACATATCACTCCACACACACACACACACACATACACACTGACACACACACACTCACACACACACACAAACACACGCGCGCGCACACACACACACAAACACACACAGACAGACAGACACACACACACACACACACACCAAGACCCTCGTCTCCATTCCCCGTCTATGTTAACACATGCAATCTAAAATTGACTAAAAGTAAGCAAAATAAGACAACGCAGACTGACAATAACAAGTACATACAAACCAGAGCACAGGTGTTTTTCTTGACAGAGCACGACTCACACCGTATACCGTGGTTGCACTAGGCAAATATGTCCGAAGCTGTTGCACCCTTATTTTGCGCAACCGACAAATCTTTGAATGTCTTCACAGATTCATGAAATAAGACGCTCCTGCACCACTTTAAATCATACTATCTGACCCAGATGTCAAGAAATGACCATAGATCACATTACAATCGCGTGTAGCCTTTCTCATGTGCTTGAATTTCCCTAGTAACTGCTAAAAGTCAAAATTTGCACATAATGCGCTTGAAATGTGTAAATACTTGAAGGCCAACGTTCACAAACACATTGAAGCAATGAAACACATCGATGATATGATGCTATGACACCTTAGGCCAAAGTACAAACGGTAGTTTTGTGATGATATGTCATTTGTGAGGAATTACAGGTGATTTTGTGCAGAAACTTACGTCGCGTGTCTCCCTTCGGACAGAAAAATAGGGGTGCAACCGCTTCGGACAGATTTGCCTAGTGCAACCAAGGTATACTGTGTGCGACTGTGTCTCGCTGTCTGGTTTTCGAGGAGCTGATGACCCAGTTTGAACACTGGCTGAGATTAAAAAAAAAAAAATCTGTGCACCACACCGGGCTGACACGTGTGGGGCAATCGAGGTCACTGTGCATGGACATAATTCACGGACTTTTTTTTTTTTTTCCCTACGGACTCCGCTTATTCAGTTAACGCTCGTTTTCATGACACACACACACACACACACACACACACACACCACACACACACACACACACAAACACACACACACACACACACAAATATGTTTCCGATGACAAGTCAAACAAGTACAGGATCGGTATGTCGGTTACTTTTTATATTTTGTTTTTTAATTGATTTTTAAAATTATCATTACACAGGCGCATGTGGCTTTTTATCGACCGAAAATCATGCGAGCTGTGTCTGACAAGATTAATTTTTCTTATGAAGTCGGCATAATTGAGTTTTGCCAAATATAAGCAATATATTTTGAAGGGTCGAAAGAAGTGTTAGGGTCAGAAGGAAAAGATAAAAACATTTGTTGGCCCTAATGCTTTAGAAGGTCTATCATTCCACGCAAGGCGTTTTGTTACAGTAGATCTCTCTTCTTCTTTTCGATCGCCAATCACACTTGGAGTCCAGATCTTGAGATATAATTAGTGGTCCTCTGCAGCGCAGCCACTGCCACGTACAACTTGTTGTGCAGGGACTCCGGCAATGGCCAGATTTCCTCTCTCAGCACCTGGCGGTTCCTGCAGTCTCGTAGGATGTGGGCCGTGTCCTGCTCTGCTTCTCCACAAGAACACATGGGGGAGGGCACAACATGCAGCTTCTTGTGGATATGCTGGTTAAGTCTGTTGTGTCCCGTTCTCAGGCGGAAGATGACCACCTGCTGTGGTCTGGATAGCAGGTGGTAGCTGTCCTGTGGCTGGGGCGTCCTGTGCAGAGACTTAATGATGGTCTTCATCTCTGTCAGGCTCACAGGGTTGTTCTCTTGCTCATCTTCTGCACCCAGCTTTCCCGTCCTGTCCGCCTCTTCGTTTCCTTGTACACCACAGTGGGAGGGGATCCATTGCAGTACTGTCCTCAGGCTCTTGATGTTGTGTAGAGCGTGTTCCAGCTGAGGCAGTTTGCTACTGGTCATTGCTTGTAGTACTGACAGAGCGTCAGTCAGGAAGACCACCTGGTTGTCATGGTTGACTCTGTCGTTGATGGTGTATGCTGCATGGATCAGTGCTTGTACCTCAGCTCTGTAGTTTGTACAGTGGAGGCCTGTTGGTATAGCCTCTGCTTGCCACTCTCCACTGGGGTACTGGACATACACCCCCGCTCCTCCATTTTTGACGGCCTCTGTGGCTGACCCATCAGTATACACCCGTATCCATGCTTCTTGGGGGTACCTTTCTTCAAGCATGGCAAGAGTCAGGGCTTTTTTCGTCACATTGCTCTGCTCGTCCTTTGTTGTGAGGTAGGGGACACTGGTCTGTATGTCCAGGTTTCCTTGTCTGTCTTCCCAGGGTGGGGCGTCAAGGGAGAAAGATGGTGGCTCCACTAGCTCTGGCATCTCTGTCTGATGTTTCTTCTGCAAAGCCCTTGCCTCAAGAGCGAAGCTTGATCTTTTCAGCCTGCCTAAGGACATCTTCTTGAGTCTGTCACTCATTGGATGGTCATGAGTGCACTGGTACTTGGTGGCTTGTACCATTGTTTTGCAGTCTCGCCTTTTGCTCAGTGGAGGAATGCCAGTCACCTGTTCCATCTTCTGTATGGGTGTTGATTTCATTGCGTCCGTGATGATTCTCAGCGCTTGGTTCTGTACTTTGTCTAGGGCCTGCTGGTGTGTCTTGGCTGCTGTTGCCCAAGAGCTTGATCCGTACTCGAGGTGCAGTCGTACAGTCCCCTGGTAGACTGATTTCAAGATCTTCTCGTTTGCACCCCAGTGTGATCCTGCCAGCTTCCGCGTGATGTTTAGTTTTCTCCTGGCCTTTCCCTCTGCATTCATGATGTGTTGTTTCCAGGTCATGCGCTTGTCATAGGTGACCCCCAGGTATGTTTGCTGGTCTTCAAATTTCAGGGGTGTGTCCCCCATTGCCAAGGTCAGTTTGCCAGGTGTCGCTTTGTCAGAGAGTGTGAAGAGAGTGGCAGTGGTCTTCTCCCTGTTGATTGTCACACACCAGTCTTCCGTCCACGCTGCAACATTTTCTAGGGCAAGTTGCATCCTGTAGGTTGCTGTGGTTGCATACTCTTCCGAGCACCAGAGAACAAGGTCATCAGCATACAGTGCCGCTTGGACTCCTTTGGGCAACTCTGGTACCAGGTCGTTAATGAAGAGTATGAATAGCGTGGGGGAGAGTACTCCTCCCTGTGGAACTCCTTGGCGTAGTAGCACCTTTCGGCCACAGTGACCGTCCACCAGCACTCTGGCCTTTCAGTTGTGCAGGTACGACTTGGTCCACTGGTACATGTTGCCTTTGACACCGGAACGTAGGAGTTTCACAAGGAGTCCATCTTTCCAGACCTTGTCGAAGGCCTTCTGCAGGTCAATGAAAGTGGCCAGGGTGACCTTCTGGGCCTGGTAAGCATCCTCTATGACCTGGCTAAGGTGTGTTGTCTGGTCCTCCGTACTTCTGTGCTGTCGGAAGCCGGCTTGTTCTGGGACGATGATGCTTTCTGATTCCAGGTACAGCTGCAGGCGCTGGTTGACAATGCGCTCCATGGTTTTGCATACGCAGCTTGTCAGGCTGATGGGTCGGTAGCTCAGGGCTTTGGTCTTGTTTTTCCCTTTCTTTAAAACTGGGATCATCCTGGCTTCTTTCCAGCACTGAGGTACCTGTCTCTGTCTCCAGCTGAGGTTGAAGATGCCCAGTAGTTTCTGGAGGGCCGAGTTGCCTATGTGTTGCAACATCTCATTCGTAATGTTGTCTGGACCTGGAGACTTCTTCTTTTTGAGCTTCTTGATGGCATTCTTCAGCTCGGCCATGGTGATGTTTTGTTGCATGGCATCCTGTACGTTTCTTTCTGTTCTTTCTCTAATTTCTGTTCTGACTTCCTTTTGTAGAGGCAGGGGTATGGTGGTGTCGCTTTCTCCCCGATATGCTTGGGCGAAAGCATTGGCAGCGGCTTTTCCAGTGAGTGTTCTTCCTTCCTCCTCCAGGGTGATCTTTTGTCCCTTGTTGCCCTCTTCATTCAGTGCTCTTGTAAGTTTCCAGAGCTTTGTTGTGTCTTTTTCCATATTCAGCCCTGCCGTCTTTTCTCTCCAGCCTCTTCTCTTGCACTCTAGCTTTGTCTTCAGATGTTTTGCTTTGCTTTCTTGGAGTTTGATGTTGTTCTCCTGGCTAGGGTTCGTCTCTGCCTCTTCTCTCATTCTTGTGAGTGCATCGTGCGTCTTCTGCAGCTCATCGGACCAGTATGGGATGTAGTCCTTCCTCACTCCACGTGGGATGCTGTCCTTGGCTGCCTGGATTATGCTAGCATTGAACTCCTTTATCACGTTGTTGATGTTTCTCCCCTCTGTTTCTATGGCTCTGGTCAGCTCATTTGTTCGTATGTTGAACAGTCCCCACTTTGCCTTTTTGTAGTTCCATCTCGGGTGTTGTGGATGCTCAGATGCTGAGTCTCTACTGATGGTAAGGAGAACTGGGCGATGGTCGCTTCCACCCAGCTGTTCATCCACTTTTCTTGAGATGTTTTGGGGTCGTTGACAAGGATCAGGTGGTTGTCGTCCTGCCAAGATTCGATGTCTTCTCCTCGCCTGTCTAGTGTTTTATATCCCCAACTCTGGGACTGGCTGTTAAAGTCTCCAGCGATGAGGAAGCCGCTGTCAGGGACCTGGATTGTGTCAAGCGACAGCATCTTGTCGTTGGGGCAGTAGTAGTTGACGATGTTCATCTTGCTGTCATTGGTCGTTATCTTGACTTCTATGTACTCTGCTTCTTCCATGTATCTGTTGGTTTCACTGGCATTTATGTTGTTCCTGACCAGAGTCATCACTCCTCCTTTCTTCCTCCCTTGTCGGTCACTCCTGAACACCTGGTACCCTCGGATCTTAAAGGGCTTCCCTTCTTGCAGGTGTGTTTCCTGAATGCAGCAGATGTTGATGCTGTTTTCATAGAGGAAGTGCTCTAATTCTTCCTTCTTATTGGATACCCCCTCTGCATTCCAATGCATGATGTTAATAGTGGGGTTGTCCTTGGCTCTGCTGTTTTTCCGGCCAGTCGCTTTCCTTTCTCGTCCCCTGGCTCCACAAGACGAGATGAAGGGACCTCCAGTAGCTGAGGGTGGACTCCTTTGAGGCGCGGAGCCCGGCGCTGCACCTGCCTGGTGGATCCTCACAGGGCGAGCACCATTACTGTCAATTCTGTCTCCAAGTGTCATAATGGCAGTTGATGCGTGGTGTTGTGGTTTGTTGGAGTGCGTGCGGCCCAACACATACGTCTTCAGCACTCTAGGTTTCTGTCAGGGTTACCTCACCCTTAGCTCATGGCCCAAGGACCTGCCCTGTGAGCACAAGGTTGGTCCATATTAGTCTGGCCTCTACCCTTCGACTTGTCCAGCTTGGGAAGCCCTGCCAGGAGTTTACACTCCCGCTGGCATAGCTCTTAGGGTCACCGAGATACGCAAACCACCACACCACGTTAAGGAATGGACCATGTGGTGGGTTACAGTAGATTACACTAACGGCAATTGAGCCCGGTGCACCGCGTGTTCACGTTTGCTTCTTGCTTCTTCTTTTACCTGACATTTGCAAGATTATGGGTTCCATTTCCTGAATTCCACGTTTTGTCTGCAAGATTCATGCGTCCCCGAAAGCACTGAAACATATCACAATGGAGAATGTGGACCAAAAGATACAAATTTAAATAAAAAGGTACTCAGATAGCTTCGAATGTTTTTGGTTTTTGGTTTTTCTTTTTCTTTTTCATTTAGACAATTTTTTTGTAAAAATAGCCATAGTCAAACCTCGTACTGTTGATTCGATCTCTGCATTCGGAACCTTTTTTTGAAAGTGCAAAAAAAAGTCAGATAACTTGACCTGTACATTTGCATAACTTGAAGTTAATGTAAAACCAAATATAGAGTTTGACAGATGTGGAATTTATTAACATTTTTGAGGGCTGCATATTTGTTGTGGTCACCCTGTACCAAAACAATAATAAACAAAGAAGAAGAAAAATAAAAAAGATATAAAAGAATGACACCTACGTTTTGAGGTGGTTCAGTCCCAAATTATTGTATGTGTTCAGGCAACTGCGCAGAGCAAGAGGAGTCCCTTGCGAGTGCGCGGACAATCAATCTTGTCCTTTGGGTCTGCACCATAATACAAACCAGCGTCCTTGTCACAATCAGCGTATACTACATATACAAAAGGTATGTCCCACAAATGTGTCTGTCTTGTCCTCTGACAATAGTGAAAGTGAGCAAAACGAGTTTCATATGGTGAAAAGAAAAGCTAATCTTTGGTGAGATACTCGCATCTCTTCTTTTTTTTTTAAGGGCTTTTGTTTTTTGTCTTTCTGAAATCTGTCGGGCGAAGAGCTAGATAGAAAGAAAAAAAACTAAAAACTAAATAAGCTTCGAACAATATCTGCTAATGTTGTGAGCAGTTTTATATTGAAATGTTTCAGAAGTTATCAATACATGTCTTCTTTGTAAACCTTTTTCTATACTACCCGTCATAAAACAACCTAGACAGATACGTTTGAGTGCTGATCTTTTGGCGACTCCGTGTATTTTAAAACCCGTTAAATGACTGGAAAGGCCATCCTTTCCCCTACCATATTCAACAAACAACACAGGCACCCCACACAATCATATTAACAGATGCAAGGTTCCCGTGTTTAAAAAAAATTAGAACAGCTAAATTGGATTGTTCTTTCCAATGAAATGCAAATCTTGTTTCGTTTTAGCTGTTCTGCTTTTCTTTCGATTTCAACGCGGGAACCTTGATTTTGAGGATATGATTCTGGGGGTGTCCGTGTTGTAGATTCCATTGTACAGACACTTCCTTATAAATGTAAAATCAATCTGTTGAATATGGCAATGGTAGGGAAATAAATGGCCTTTCAGTCATATTGCTGGTTTAACAATACATGGCCTCATTACTAAGATCTGCACATACACGCTTCTGCCTAGTTTTGTTATGACGGTTAGTATAGACTTTTTAGTCAATGTGACAAAGAATTGAAGAGATGTTTTACAAAAGGTTTTGCTTATCTTCATTTGATACTTTTCTTTGTTTTGTTTTTCCCAAAAGGAAAAAAAGTGAGAGACAGACTGGAGAGACTGGAGAAATCAATTCGTTGACCGAATCTTCGATAATGGTACGTTGTGGTCGTTCCATGTGGTGTTTGTTTCATTGCAGAATTCGTTGTTTGGCTGCTTGCTCACTTATTTAAAGGACCATAATAGGCTCTTTTTAAGGTCAGCTAAAGCAGTTGGGGTTGATTTAATGATATAGGTAAGCATCTAAAGATGCAAAAACCGAACAGTAAATCACAGGTTTTGTGTTGCATCAGTCTAATTTTACACAAAATGCATGCTCAAAAAGCGGCCAAATTCGTCTGCTACGCAAGACTTCAAAATCCCCGCGGCGGCAAGCCGTTGGCTGTGACGTCACATCACATGCAGGCATCGGAAGCGAAAGTAGTGACGCTCGGTCTGCGTCTTTGCTGCAGCCGTGGATGCGCGCGTACTCCCGACATCATGCCGAGAGAGTGTGCTGCTGCCGTATGTTCGGAGTTGCAAAAAAAAGTCTCAGGCTTGAGTTTTCATTTGTTTCCATTCGACTCAAGGCTCAAGCAGGAAATGGCTGTGAAAATGAATCGGCTGGACCAAAAAAACAAGGAAACCACAACAACAACAACAACAACAACAACAACAACAACAACAACAACACTATTGTTGAGAAACCAGCGAAACTGCATCAACAATAACAACAACAACACCATTGTTGAGAAACCAGCAAAACTACATCAAAAATAACAACAACTTCAACAACAACCACAACAGCATTGTTGAGAAATCAGCGAAACTGTATCAACAATAACAAAAACAACAACAACCACAACACAGTACAACATTGGGCAACAACTACAACAACTACGACGACGACAACAACACTGACAACAACTCAAAAACCAAGAACATGCTACAATGTCAACAACAGCTTTACACTGATAAACAGTAGGTGGAACACGATTGATCTGACACGAAACATCTACGACGACGACAACAACAACATCAACTCAAATTCGAGAACATATACGTCTTCAACAACATAACCAACAACAAATCCGATAGAACTTCAACTACAATCTCAACAGTGATCATGGGCTGCCTAATCTATTTGCTGAGTCTGGCAGACATTTGACTTCCACCCTTGAGAGAGAATGGGTTTTCCTCGTAAACTTTGTGCCTCAAACCTGACTAAGAGGATACAACTCTACATTAATCCCTGATTATCAACCCAGATAGATGGGACACTTCCCGGTCTCAACTCGGACGCCGTAGTAAGAACGATCTCTAGCAACAGACGCTGATACGGTACAGCTATTTGCTCGCCGGCTCCTAAGCCACTCCCCCAGCCTGTATGTCTACACCAATTAAACCTCCAACTGAGCTGTTAACCCGTGATTTGTAAAAATATAAAAAATATTTTACAAATTACGTCGAACCTAAAACCGCGATTAGTAAAGATGTAAAAAAAACACACAAAAAATTCATTTCTCTATTCAGCCTATTGTCCCATCGCTAGCTGGGAAATTCGGATCGCTTCCTCCCAGTGGAAAGCTAGCAGCAACGGAGTCGCGCTACCCCAAAGTCAAGGGATCCATTATAGATTTTTTTCCCTTTTTTTTCCCCTTTCTTTATTGTCCTATATCGCTGGCGAATTCGTATCGCTTCCTCCCAGTGAAAAGCTAGTAACAACAAGAGTCGCGCTTGTGGTCCAAGTTGTGGAATGTATCCAAGTTGTGGAATGTGTCCAAGATGTGGAATGTGTCCAAGTTGTGGTATGTGTCCAAGATGTGGTATGTGTCGAAGACGTGGTATTGTGTCCAAGATGTGGAATGTGTCCAAGTTGTGGTATGTGTCCAAGATGTGGTATGTGTCGAAGACGTGGTATTGTGTCCAAGATGTGGAATGTGTCCAAGTTGTGGTATTTGTCCAAGATGTGGTATGTGTCCAAGTTGTGGTATGTGTCCAAGATGTGGTAATGTGTCCAAGTTGTGGTATGTGTCCAAGTTGTGGTATGTGTCCACGTTGTGGTATGTGTCCCAGATGTGGTATGTGTCGAAGACGTGGTATTGTGTCCAAGATGTGGAATGTGTCCAAGTTGTGGTATTTGTCCAAGTTGTGGTATGTGTCCAAGTTGTGGTATGTGTCCAAGTTGTGGTAGGTGTCCAAGATGTGGTAATGTGTCCAAGTTGTGGTATGCGTCTAAGATGTGGGGTATGTGTCCAAGATGTGGTATGTGTCCAAGATGTGGTATGTGTCCAAGACGTGGTAATGTGTACAAGATGTGGAATGTGTCCAAGTTGTGGTATGCGTCTAAGATGTGGTCCGTGTCCAAGTTGTGGTATGTGTCCAAGATGTGGTATGTGTCCAAGTTGTGGTATGTGTCCAAGTTGTGGTATGTGTCCAAGATGTGGTATGTGTCCAAGTTGTGGTATGTGTCCAAGTTGTGGTATGTGTCCAAGACGTGGTAATGTGTTGAAGTTGTGGTATGTGTCCAAGTTGTGGAATGTGATGGGACAATAAAGAAATGAACAAAAAATCTAATAGATTTATTGACTTTGGGGTAGCGCGACTCTGTTGTTGCTAGCTTTCCACTGGGAGGAAGCGACCTACATTTCCCAGCAATGGGACAATAAAGAACAGAAACAAAAATCCCATAGATCCCTTGACGTTGGGGTAGCGCGACTTTGTTGCTGCTAGCTTTCCACTGGGAGGAAGTGACCCGAATTTTCCAGCGATGGGACAATCTAGTAATGAAAAAAAAAATTCTAAATGTAGCCAAGTGCACTTCGCTATCCAAAACACTCTAATCATCGCATAGCGAAACAGCCTTGTGTACAGTACAAACGGGATCACCCACCCCATAGCAGACGATACGATGATGCGCGCGCACCTTGCCGGCGCAAATTCTAATAAAATACCTTTCTTTATATATCTACCTAACTTCTATCTTTCAAAGTCCCTTTTATCTTTGATATTGTCCTAATTATATTTAGGTTTGCATAGAAGTCACTGATTAGGCTGGATGGCTGCATATTATTGTGTTATTTACGATAATGCTTCGAACTGACCAAAGCGCCACTTTGACCTTGACCGGTTTTCATGTATCGTCGAGAGAAATTGATTCTCACAAACTCATCTTTGTCTTTTCAATCATTGTTTTGTCATTTTTGTTTCACTATTACCTATCCCGTACCTATGTTGCATATGATTTTAGTTGTTTATAAGGATTTGGTTGTGATGAGTAATGCTTGGTTTCTCTGCAAAGATTCCTAATTTATGCAGACAGGTACTCGCCTCGGAATTTAGCCGATTCCATTTACTTTCGGACTTTGCCGCTTCGTACTAAGTCACTGCATAATTTTCCCCCAAGTAACGCATATCATGATGTTTGTCTAGGGTTCTTCTTTTTATCTGTATGATTTATGAGTTTGTCCATTATTCCAGTTTAGAGAGTTTTGTAATTTTCCGCACTGAAGTTGGTTCAGTGCCTTCACTAGGACCATTGTTTTTGTATCCTACTTAATAAATATAAGTCTTTACGAAATGTTATTTATTGTAACGGAAAGCTAAAGGTCGTAGCTTTAATTTGATGTATTGTTTGTTAGGATTGGTTATGTATTTGTTTAAATAACGTAGGGTAAAGCATGTGTAAGAAACACAGATTTCGTGTTTCTGGCCGTATTCAGGCGATTTTTATTCTCGCCGGACGGCGCTTTCGATGCAGTCCGCGCCGCGGCTATAAGTATAGGCCGAACACCGGCATAAGTATGCATTCGCTCCTAGCAGCTGAACACGACACTACACTTGCTTCGCTGTTTACGGGTTTCGCCTTCGGCCTCTACGCTTACTTGCATTGTTTTCTTGAATAAAAAATTGAAACAAGACGCTTGGACTTGGGCTTCGATCCTACTACCTTCCACTCCTCCACTACATAAACATCAACAGTCGCGCTACCCCTAAAGTCAAGGGATTTTTTTTTTGTGCCTTGACTTTGGAGATGACAAGAAAATATTGTGAGCATTAACGTGCTTTGTAAAAAAAAAAAAAATACTAATCACGGGGCGCGCAGACCCTTGATTTTAACCCCCAGGCTCAAAACTGTAAGGTTCAGCAGCTAAAGTTGCTTCACTGTTTGTGACGTCATCGGAATTTTACCCAGAATTCACCACTTCCGTACTCTCGCGGACGTTCGCGATACAATGGCCGCCAGATCGGAACGCGAAAACGCCTCGCTTCAGCCACGAAATTCGTCGGATTATGGCCCAAAACGATTCCGAAATAAACTAAACCCTGTGAGGGAGGGTGAGAAAACAATTTCCTACGGCATGCATATGCCTGGTTAACTTAAGTCACGCCAACACGCAAATGAACGCGTTTTTGACACCCAAAAAAGCCTGTTGGGGTCCTTTAAGAGAGAAAAGTAGGTAAAACAGAGGAGAAGAGAAAATTGACACAAGAAATAATACCAACAATGTCACGTTGGATTTAAATGGGGGAGGGGGGTATTGCTTAATGCACAGAGCAGAAAAAGATCAGGAGAAGTTTTGAGTGTTGTGTACAACTTTTGCACAGGCAACTTGTTTTCTGTTTCAGATGAACTCGGCGCAAACGCCATCGCCGGTGGAAGAAGCTACTGCTTGAAACTCAACCTGGAGATTCAGCCACCAAAACAAAAAAAGTTAGAACAAAAATACAAACTAAAGGCAGCAGAAAGTTTGACGCGAATTTTAAGTTTTTCAACAAATATCCTAGTTCATGAGAGGTGCGTATCGGCATTGAAGTCTGATCGCAGACGTAACCCATACCTATCCTTTTGAAAGATAATTCATTTTTATACGTCGTGCAAAACTTTTGTAAGACCAAGATCAGTGTGTAACACTAAAAACATAATGCATAATATTCTCTAAGCATCCTCATTTGTCCTGCATTGGAGGAGACATGTTTTGACGAAGACATGCTTTTGTTTGTACGATGCACGTGGTTTTAACCCATATATGCCCAAATTTTTTTTTGAAACAAAAATTGCTTGTTTGCATGGCATTTGGTCTATAATTGACCTGTTTCATTCTCATTTGGAGTAAAACTTTGAAATTAGTGATTTAGAAGACAAAACGTTACCGTCCCATATATGGGACAGTGGGCACGAGAGGGTAGGGGTTTTCTTACTTTCTCACATTACATAGAAAAGCAAATATTACAGATGATCTGAACTTTTATTGAAATAAAATCATTGAAGATAACATAAACAAGTCACACTACTGAATTTTGATCAATTGTTGCCTTTGATAAATGGGAAATAAACTGTTCATTCTAACATTTTGTACAGAATGAAACAAACTGTGAACACAATTCGACATTTTGTTTCTGACTCTGGAAACAGTCGGTGGCTTTTGTCATTTTGACTTCAATTCAAATGAAGAATAGAGTGTTGCAGTCGTGGTTCACATACGTTGAAGAACATCATTTAGTGTGATATTGCCGGAAGCATCGGTCATGAACCCCGACCTTGCATTTTGAGCAACGGTGCTTGGTCTTCTTGCCGCAAGCTCCGCATCTCAGTTGTGTTGGCCATAATTCCACCAGATGGTCCAGTCGGTCAAACCTGATCTCTTCCAAGACCCGCTTGTCCACAGAAACGTGGCCTCTTGGACGGCCAGGTGCTGCATGGTGTGAAGCGCGGCCAAGGTAGACCCTGACAACTCGCCTGCGGATGGCGAGAAGATCCAGCGGGTTGTTCTTTGCAGCCTCAGTTGCTCGGTACAGATGCCACACCTGTTGGATACAGACGTCTAGGCAGTAGGCAAAGATGGCCCACCACCACTTCTTCGAGCGTATGGCAACCCTGTACTTGCCAACGTTCTGATCAGTGCGATCAACACCTCCCATGGTTTGGTTGTAGTGGCGAATCAGGAAGGGCTGTGGGAGTTGAACTTGCCTGGACTCTGACCTTGACCACCTCTTTGCCACCTGAAGTGGATGTACCCCAACCTTGTTTGAGACGACGTTCACGATATTGTTGTCGTTCCATCGCACGACAATGAGACCTGACTTTGTGTCTGTGGCATAGTCGAAGGTTCCTCTTGGCGTCTTCTGCATGTCTTTCACATCTCTCAGTGGGCAGTCTTCGAGACGATTTGCTCGGATTGTGCCTGTGCACGCGATGTTCTTTTCCGACAGCCGATCCACCAGTTTCAAACTCGTGAAAAGATTGTCAAACGTCAGGTGGAACGAGCATCCCTCCACTTCCTGCAGCTCGGCTATGAGATCGAGAACCACCTCCCCTCCCATGCCAACTCCCGGGTACGCTGTCGGTCGTCCTGTGGCTCCTTGGTAGGGCTCGCACTGAACGATGTATCCAAGAGGAGTGGTCAGAACCCACATTTTGAACCCAAACTTGATTGGTTTACCACGAATTAATTGTTTAGCGCCATGCCTGCCGTAATACGGCACCATCGACTCGTCGATGCTGAGATTCTGCGTCTGAGTGGCCTTTACACAAGCTTATGTCCAATCTTACTCTTTCTTCATCTGAAGACCTGTCATTCTTGGGTTCATAAAGTGGCTGGCGTTGACCATTCCTGACAACTGTGGCAGAAGCAGGCGCCCGCAGCTGACGGTCATTGAGGTTGGAGACTGTCCCTTCCCCGTCTTCTTCTCCGCTGTCTTCATCAGTGTCCTCAGTCACAGGAGGTGGCTCAATGAAGACAGAGGCTTCCTGGACACTGCTGTCATCTTCCAGCATTGATAAAACTTCGTTGACATTATAGAGTCTGGAAGACAAGAGAAGCAAATCCTTCTTTGTATGTGTTAAAAACCCCACCCCTCTCGTGCCCACGGTCCCATATATGGGACGGCACTTCAAACACTCACAGATGCAAGCAAAACTTTTTTTTAAACAATCCGCGAAATCCATATTCAGATAACATCAGTATCTCCATTATTTATTCTTTGTTTGATATATAAAAGTCCTTGGTAAAGAAAATAACAACTTACCTTTTACTGCTTGCCATTGTGCTCATCAATTCAGACCAAAAAATGCAAATGGCTGCACCTGTGTGAAACGGTAAGGGAGATACATCCCGTTCAACACGAAAACTGGACACACGTAGCCTCCCTTGATATGTCTGGGGAATGATAACCACTTTATTGGGTTCAGTTAATGTATAATCTCCACTAAAAGATAGCGTCCCATATATGGGACGGTGGGCACATATGGGTTAAGGGAATGGATCCTACTTCTGACAGCAGAGACAATTTTATCCAACCAACCCCTTAAATATTTATTTATTTTTATTTTTTTTTTTTTTGCCAAGCACATCATTGTGGGGCTTTTAATGAATAACATGCATCCGTCCACTCACAATATATTTTCTTTCATCCTGCAACATTTACCACTCAAAAAGTCTATAGTATTAACATTCATGAAACAAATGAAAGGCATCTACGGATGTATAGATACATAATTGACCACACTCATTTGGAATACATTCTGACAATTCATTATAAAGACATCTTTCTGTAGTGATAGAGCGACAAAAAGAAAGAGAGAGGAGAGAAAGATAGAGAGAGAGGGAGAGAGAGAGGGAAAGAGAGAGAGTGAAAGGGGGGGGGGGTCAGGGGGGTAATGATGGTGGAGGTAACATACTTTTTAATCAGAAATAAATATTTCTGATCTGCAGTTGACTTTCCAAGATAACAAAAAGAGGCATTGAAGCCTTGGTTTTCTTATAAATACTTATGCACATTTTAGCAACCAAAATTATGCAGTTTAATTCTTTCAACAGAGTTGCATGCATTTTTCGATTTTTAACTCCAAACATGATTTCATGCACAGTTAACTTTATCTGTTTATCCAAGTGTACCTACATATAAAATTCAATTTGTTTCCAAAACTCAAGCACCACTGGGCAAAAGAAAAAAAGTGTTCTATAGATATAGTCAATGCTATTACTACAGTGTGAACAAATATTGTCTTCCACAACTTTCATTTTACATAACATAATATTTGTGGGGTAAATATTGTGAAGTAAGTTCTATTGTAATACTCGTAGCCTTGTCTCTTTAACCGATTCAAAACTCATCAGCCAATCTTTCTTGTCAATTTCATAATTAAATTTCCTCCTCCAAAATCCAATTGCACACGGTTCAACAAGTTTCATGCTTACTAATTCTTTTCTAAACTGTTGTGCGCTGTGTACTTTCTTACCACGATATAAGGGGATATCCATCAAATCAATTTCTTCCTTTGTGTGCATCATCTTATTAATAACATTCACAACAACAGCACGAACCATGCTATATTCCAACATTCTCAGTGGGGATTTTCCTAAAACATCACAAATGAACTGATAGGAAACATCATGTACATTAACAGTTTTTTCTTGCCCAATCTTCAAAATACAGTACATTTCCAGCATAAACAAAACATTGGTTATTCCATAAAAGCGGATTAAATAAGTTATCATCAATACATACATTGTTATCAAGCCAGGTTTTCAAGACAGTTTTCCAAAATTTGGATTTGACAAGTTCACTCCCTTTTAATCTTCGAAAATCAACATTTGAATAAAAACATTCACAATTTGAGCCGTACATTGATAACACTGACTTTGGCACATATTTCCACTTATCTGTGACTTCGCGGGATGTCAGTCTGACAGCCCATTGTAATAAAAAGGAAAGCTGCATGTGTTTCAAATCAATCATATTTAAGCCACCATTTTCTATATCACCACACAATATTATCCTCTTAACCTTTTCAAATGCTTTTTTATTATTTTCTTTCTTTTTCCATAAAAATCTAAACAACAATCTATTAACTTCTGCTAATACATTATCAGGGATTACAAATGCCTGCATATAATAAACAAATTGGGAAATCAAAAACGTTTTAATTACAATAATGTTACCCATAATACTCAAATTTCTTTTCTCCCATGCCGAAATCAAGCGCTTAACAGACGTAATTCGCTCTGTCCAATTTTCCTCAACATCAGAGGCTGATCTGTCATTACAAAAATAAATTCCCAAAATCCTTAATTTTTTCTTCCATTTAAAATTATAAAAGGTGTCTTGACAATGTTTCTGACTTCCTAACCACATGGCTTCGCATTTCGACAAATTCAACTTTAATCCGGAAACGTAATACAAAAAAAGAATCAAAAATCAGAAAGGCATGTTTTAAATCCGTTTCAATTTTCAAAAATAGCGTACCAACGTCAGCATACAAAGCAATGTTTAACATATCATCCAAAAACCAATCATTAAAGCAATTCAAACTTGAAATACCTTTAACATTCTTACTCTGCCTAATCTTAATGGCTAATAACTCAATTGCCAAAACAAAGGCTAAAGGCGATCGGACATCCCTGACGGATTCCAGACTCCACTGGAACAAAATCAGACAATTAACACAACTCTTGGCATCTTTCATCAAAACTTCGACCCAAGTTACAAACTCCGTGCCAAACCCAAATTTTTTAAAAACATTTATCATAAAGTCTTTTGAAATGCATGAAACATGTCAATGGTAACCAAAAGACCTGGTTTATCTTGCACATTCATTTGATCTATAACATCATCAATCAATCTTAATAAAGATGATACTTGCCTCCCTTTAATATATCCAACCTGATCAGGATTAATCACATTATGTACAACTTTGTTCATGCGCAGAGCCAAACACTTAGCCAGTAATTTATAATCACTGTTGGTTAATGAAATTGGACGCCAATTATTTAATTCATCTCTTGGAAGGTTTTTACCTTTATGAATTAACACAATGACAGCATTTCTTTGAGACGCAGACAAGCTACCATTCTCAAATGCTGCTGAAAAAGAACGTAATATAAATATACTCACTCGGGACCAAAATACTTTAATAAATTCAATTGTAATGCCATCAGAGCCTGGGAAAGAACCATTTTTCATTTGTTTTAGTGCGTGTAACAGTTCACTGGCAGTTAAAGGACCCTCGCAGATGTTTTTCTCTTGTCAGAAAGAGAAGGAACGCTGCAGTCTTGCAAAAAATCATCAACATTACCAACATTATCTTCTGTATGTATTTTCTTTTTATATAAATTC
Source organism: Littorina saxatilis (assembly GCF_037325665.1). Taxonomy (NCBI): domain Eukaryota; kingdom Metazoa; phylum Mollusca; class Gastropoda; order Littorinimorpha; family Littorinidae; genus Littorina; species Littorina saxatilis. Next base: position 41,638,674 of record NC_090252.1, read on the forward strand.
ATAAAATATGTTTTTTGCACACTGTGTATTTGTTTTTGATCTGTACACACTCTCCCTTCATCATTTTTCACGCGATCCATAACCTTTGCATTTGCACGTGCTTTTTCCAAACCCACCAAATATTTTGTGTTTTTCTCCCCATTTAGTGCGAGCTCTAACCTGAGCGGCTCGTGCTTTTTTTTATTTCCATCAACTCAAGTTGCATTTTCACGTGTTCACGCTTTGCTTGGGTATCATTGCAGTGAGGATTTGTACTCAGAAAAACGTTAAACGTCTAAATCAGTCAGTTTGTTACACACATTTGCAGCTTCATTTCTCCTTTGACACTGTTTATTTTTACTATAATTAATGGTAAACTCTCTTATTTTAACTTTTAACATTTCCCAGTCCAGTTGACAATCCAATTCTGCGCTACAAAATCCATCAAAAAAAGTATTCATTTCATTGACATAATCAATATCTTCCAACATCAAACTTCCAATAACCTTTGCCTCGTACAATCTCACATACTTTCATTCGAACCAGGCATCCTCTATGGTCTGAAAAAGGAACACTTACGATGCCACAATCAAAATTCAAATCAAAAATACCTGAACTAACCAAAATATAATTTAGTCGTCTGGCAATAAACAGAGACTTTCTTGACCAGGTAAATTCGTTTATATCCGGGTTGAAAAACCTCCAAACATCATACAAATCACATGTGTTAACCACATCATTAAATTTTGCAACGTTATCCCCTGAATGATTCTTGCCAGCTATAACATCTTTTTCATTGTTCAAAACACAGTTAAAATCACCACACACTATGATCTCATCGCATTCAAAACTTTTAATGTTTTGCGTCAACTCATCAAAAAATTTAACTTTTTCTTTGGTTTCGTTAGGTGCATACACATTTACAATTGCAACTGATTTATTCTGTATTCTAATACATGTCGCTAAAATTCTCTTTGACGAATACAACACAGAGACATCTTCACTAACATTCTTTCCAAACAAAATCATTTGACCGGCGCTGTGCGATGTCCCTTCATGGAGCACAAAACCATTCTTTCATTCTTTCATCCAGTCATCAGACACACTCCCTGTTATGTAAGTCTCCTGTAAACATATTGTATCATATTGCCTTTGTTTAAGAAAAGTGAACACCGATTTTCTTTTCAGTTTTGATCTAATCCCTCTAACGTTTAGAGAGAAAACGTTCAATGAAGTCGAGGTCATAAGGAAAGTCCGTGGGCAATAACGGGGTCGTTATCCGTGTGGCACGTGCGATCATTTAGTGTCATACTTGCCCTGCTTTCCAGCTGTGTCGCTGGACTGCGGGGAATCCCCGCCCTCACGTGACCGCTTGGGAGTGGACAATCGCTGTCTCGGTAGAAAGTCAATGGTAGCTTGCTTGTCTCTCGCTTGTCTGTCTTTGTTACCTTTACCTTTACCGTTCTTTTTGGCGTTCGATGAAGCTGCAGGAACGGGGGTCGAGAGGGGAAGGCCTGGAGTCGAGGAAGCGACGGGGGGAGGGAGGATGGGGACAGAGTCCTCGAACTTCTCGCTTTCGGCGTCGCTGCCACGACCGTCTTCGTCGTTGACGTCATCGTGGTCGTCGTTATCCAGTGGGGCAAGGGGGGGAGGGGGAACGACCGCGCCTAGTCCGGGAGGACGGTCCCACACTGACTCCATGGTGACGGCCTGGCAGGCAGGGTCTCCCCTCTTGTGGCCACTGACGCGGCACGCTGAGCAGGTGACGTCACTGGCGCACTCGAAGGCACGGTGACCGGGTCTCAGGCATCGGCGACACGTCAGCGAGCTCGGGTCGACCTTGGGTTGTTCCCTGTGATATACCTTGGCAGTGAAGCCCCCCCACCTTCAGCGACTTTTCCAGCGGAGTGGACGGCACGCTGATGAACAGGAAGCGTCTTCCAGTCAGGAAACTGGTGAGTTTATCATCCCTGTCCCTCGTCTTCTCCATGATGGTGTTAGAGCGCAGGGTGCATCCAACTCGAGTAAGCGCCGATTCTATGTCCGCATTCGCCACCGAGATCGGTATGTCTGACACCCACACCTTGGTTGCAGGGCTGTCCTGATCGTTCCGCGTTCGACCCATGAAGAATGAAGGGGTTCTTGTCGTAGGTTGTAACGCTTATCTCACGCAAAGAAATACTGTTGAGAAGGAGGGCTGTTCGATCTCCTCGAGTTGTGGGGTAGATCCGCCACAGACCTCGGATCTACTGCGCTCCGGTGATGGTCTCTGAACCGCTAGCCCTCTCAGCTGCCAAACATATTTCCAAGGTTTCGTATCTCGAATCGAGATCCGGAGGCAGATCGCGCCTCATAAGGAAGACTGGTTCAACCATAACTGTTAGCTGCGATCGCGTGTGTGTTTGAATATCAGTTGACCCACACGACGTAAACAATACGCTGTCACACCTTTGTACACCTTTGTACCCTCCGGCGAATCACGCTTGACCGCCTTTAGTTTGACTATGACACAGATTGGACACTGGTTACACACGGATTGTCACTGAGTTCACGTGCAGGACTGTTTACACATTTGGTAGTGTTCACACCTGGCAGTAAGAAAAGATGCGAAGGTTCGACAGAAAAATAGCTAATTGACAGACTTTAGCACATCTTTGTATAATGTTTTTCAGCAAAGAATGAACAATGGTTAGAGACAAAGCTCTCAGACAACTCACAGGGTCGCAGAAGCCTCCAATTGGCAGAAAATAGTCGGAAGTAGACGGAGCTCGTCTCACGAACGCCCTTCCGACATCGAAAGGGGACAGCACTCCCCCTTAAATTATGAATATAATGCAAAATTAGGCATACGAGTACGTTTTTCGTGCGTTATCCTGTAATTTTGGGCGTGCAATCCTGGAAAATCTAGCATCGGCTAATGTACTGGCGTTATGCCTTTCTCTCAAGACACAAAACTGAACGCCTACTAAAAACAAAACTAAAATCCCAACATTGTCAAGGATGGTCAACGAGAAATGGAAGTTTTATGCCCTCACGGCAAAGCCATTGGGGGCATGTTCCCGGGTTTTACCCCGACTTCAGATGAGATACACAAGTGTATGCGAGGTAAATCCGACAACTTATCTAACGGCACCTTATTGAAGAACAAGTTTAAAACCTATCTCGTCTTTCCACAATGCCCGAAAACAATGAGTAATTTCAGCCTTTAACAGTCTTTGTAAATAGTTGTGGTCATGTCTATTTTCTTTATGCGTTTATTGTGCTTCCAATTGCATTCACTGTCGACACCTTCCATTTCGCGAAAACTGTCTTGTCATTCAGCCTCATCATATATAGCTTGGCTTTAACATTATGCTAATTATAGAACATCATTCTGATTTTAGACATTTCGAAAACCTCCATTTGTTGTATCATCAGAGATGGGTTTGATGTTCCTTGGAAACTTGTATAAAGTATCTCTTGCATACTGCCAGTGCTAATGGGAGATGATCGAACGTTTGCCATTCTTCTTACCAATGTCATTTGTAATTTAAACGGACTTAAACAGGTCGCCTATGTATTTGAGAACACCCCCCCCCCCCCCCCGTTGTCTTTGCAATACGTGTTTTTCAGATGGCATTCCTGGTAACAGAGTTGAGCTGGAAATGATGTATTTATTTGCTGTGTTTCAACAAAGAAATGTTGCAGTCTGCACTCATCTTGAAAGTGTCCACCAGTTTGTGTTCATTATGCTTTACCTTTGTTGACTATATTTACTTTCTCTCGGTACGGTGCTCATGGGCGTATTAAATGGTGAAATAAAAGTTCTTTGTCTTATTTAACGTGTTATTCGTTGCTTCCATATAGATAAACGCACGAGTATGATTGTTGCTCAGACAGATGCAGGAAACACAATACACACACACAAACTGACACAAACTCAGACACACACACACACACACATAAACTCACACACACACACACACACGCACACATTCACACACGCACACATTCACACCCGCACACACACACAGACTCACATACACACACAAACAAACAAACAAACAAACACACACACACACACACACACACACACACACACACACACACACACACACAAACAAACAAACAAAGGGATGGCGAGAAAAGTGAACCTACCGCGAATCTATGCAGTAACTAGCTTTTAATATTATACCTCTTAAAATGTTCGACGGTGATGGGAGTGTTCTGATTTCATTTTCTTTCCAAGAAAACTTTCAATGCACCAGTTAAAGTACCTGGTCTAATATAGCCACGCAGGGCTGCAAAGGCGTAGAATATTTGCCTTTTCTAGAGCATAGATATCCGGTCCATTCGCAATGGCTTGTGCATCTAAAAGCAAGTTCAGTGTTTAGATATGAGGTTCAACCTGATTTTATCATTATCTGTTGATCATATTAACATAGAAATGAGAGAAATGTCAGAGGTGTAGGATCAGAACATTTAAGAAAGTGATATTTTTCTTTTTTGTGTCTGTGACCTTAAAATGTTACTAGATCATTGAGGCAGTCATCTCCGGATAGTCAGTGGGTGAGGGAACAAACAGCATGTTAAAAAGTGGAACATAGGGTACATTTTTTAAATCAAGTCTTTATGAAAATATTGCACGTGCTAGTTTCCAGATACACAAGATTTCACCAAAGAAATGAAAATAAGGTTGGAGTTTTGCCTGGAAGTGAAAGGCATGGCAAAGCCAGCACACAGAAAAGTAGATCTCTCAGTCGACCTGTCCACAAAGTTATCCAAACGACCGAGACAAAATTGTGCCTGGCATGGACGGTCGTTTCTCTTGTGGTTACTGACAATATCGTTATTGAAACAATGACAGTGCGCTAAAAGATTTATAGAGCAGGTCTCGAAAATGATTCATTTTCTCGACTTGCGCTACAAATCTCTTAGCGCTCTGCATGTGATGTCTCAATAACTTAAATGATAATTGTCACGCACACATGCAAAAACCACGCACGCAGTCTGTCATCCACGACTCAATAACAATCTTGCCCTTTCAAACTACAAAACACAAGTTGACACGAACAGTAGATTAAGAACGTTTCTTACACAAATCAAATATACGTAGATCAACATTAATACACACACAACTCACTAACTAACCATACATCTCTTTCTTACGATAACATCGACAACGACAACAACAAGATCAAACAGTAATAACGTCAATAACGACAAGGAATAATTATTTTCTTTTTAAAGCATATTTCACACCTCTCACTTCTGCTCAGTTCACAGTGAAGTTATGGTTCCTGCACTTTTAGCTGTTAGGACGGGCTAAGGCTAATGTTACCCTGCAGGCGTATCCGTAATCGTCCATGAACTTAGGTTAACGAGGCCGTAGTGCGAAGCGACAGGAGCCATCGGTGACGTCAAGTCCTTGCCAGGCGGGCAGTGCCGTCGTCGAAAGTGGAGCAGGCAGACCTCTCTTCAGCAGTAGGTCAGTTTAAAGCCTCGGCATGGTGAAAACAACCACATCCTGGTTGCAATGAAGTAGCCATACAATATCCCCTGCCGTTGATAACATGTTTCCGGCGTTTGCTCTACGTAAGCAAACCCTACGTTCAATGAAGAACGGATTCGCTTGGAACGCAAGCCTTCTTTCCTCGATCAAACACAAAGAAAACACCTCTCACAGAGCACAGCACACGAATGTCTTTTTGGGGCACAACACATCACTGTCGAACATGAAAGTCGCAACCAGCTACGGGAAGAACTGAGTCTTCAACCTACTCTTGAACGCGTCAAGAGAGGGGCTCTGGCGAAGATCAAGCGGCAGGGAGTTCCAGACGGAGGGGCCCGTGGAGGGAAATACACGCTGACCAGCAGATGCGAGTTTCGAGCGAGGGATGTGAAGGCGGAGTGGGTTTGCAGCAGAACGAAGGGGATGGTCGGAGGGCTGGGTGTACAGGTCCAGGGAGGATTGAAGGTACTCGGGAGCAGAGTCGTTGAAACACTTGTAGACCAGAGTGGACAGTTTGTAGGAGATTCGGGTGTTGACAGGGAGCCAGTGCAAGGAGCGAAGTAGGGGGGTGATGTGGTCTCGCTTCGTCTTCCTCAACGTCAGCCTGGCCTCAGCGTTCTGGACTCGTGGTAGGCCATGAATGGATGAGGCGGGGAGGCCAGCCAGAAGGGAGTTGCAGTAGTCCAGACGACTGAAGATGAGAGAGACAACCAGCTTGACACAGGCGTCGTGGGTGAGGTAGCGACGGATGGAGGCGATGCGTCGTAGGTGGAAAAAGCAGGTCTTGATGATGAAGGAGATGTGTGTCTGCATGGAGAGAGTGGAGTCGAGAAAGACGCCAAGGCTCTTGACAGCAGGGGAGAATGGAACAGTCGCATCATCCAGCTGGAGGTCGGTCACAGTGAGGGAAGCAATCTTCTGTCGTGTTCCAACGAGAAGGGCCTCCGTCTTCTCACTGTTCAGCTTCAACTTGTTCTCAGTCATCCAGTTCTTGATGTCAGTGAAACAACTGGAGATGGATCCCAGGAGATGGTCAACGTTCTCCGGCTTGGCGCTGTTCTGGAGCTGCGTGTCATCAGCAAAGGAGTTGTAGTTCAAGCCGTGGCGTTCGATGACCAGGGAGAGGGGTTGGGTGTACAGGGTGAAAAGGATAGGGCCGAGGACAGACCCTTGTGGGACGGCGAAGCGGACAGGGACAAATACGTAAAATTTTACAAACGTTGGATTTTCGGTTACTACAACCCAATCATGCAATAATATTATACACTGTCTGCAAAAAAACAAAAAAACACTTGACTATAATTTATCGACGCCATACTCCAAAAAGTCAAAAATAAATCTGCACTGAAAAAAATAACAGAACCTCAAAAAAAAGAAAAACACACACAACAAAAAAGAAAACATTACAACTGTCAAAATTGAAACGACTATGGTCACTCTGTTCTGTACAATTCCAAAATTACTTGTCATGCAAATCCATTCATTCATGCAAAACATTGAATCAACTTGTATCAATGCTCTCCAAAAAAAAAAATCATTATCAGCGGACAATTCCAGATTATGTCAAAATTTAATTACCACCTGCTTCCATAAAAATTCATTCTAACCATTACAAATAATCTCTACAACTATTTACCATAAACATTTTGAACAAACACAGTGTTTTCATTAGTCATAATGTTCTTTTCTTCCTCTCAAATATCTTCCATTACAAGATTATACAAGTACCCAAAAAAGTTACTTCCCTTTCATCATATGAAAACACCATTGACACACAAATAAAACGTTTATATATCCTAAAAACGCAAACTCACCAATAACTAACATTTGCAATTTTCAGTCTGTCAGCGTACACTAAACATTACTAATCACAAATTTACATGCTATATTCAAACTTTTCTTTTCTCTTGAGATACAAAAACAGAAAAACAGCAATTCAATCAACATGGCAAGTATGCAATTTCCAATAAAGCTGAATTGACTACAAATCTTGGATTGCACAATCTTTCTACATTCATAACAGAATTCCAAATTCTCAACCTGAATGCAAGAAACGCTGACACTCTTTCCACCACGGCACAATGACCTTCCATGTCCAATACCCACTATAGTAGCGAAAGCTACCAATTAATGGTTACAAATTTATCCTTATTTCCCCAAAAGAACTCATTCTTTTCTAAGGATTACCCCTTCATCTGTACCAAAAACAAAAACAATGCCACCGTGTCATGCTGATGAAAAACCATATCCTCCCATCTTCTCTCACTTTTGCACATGACCTCACATAGCACCATTTTTTTTGATTTTTTTTTTGCGTCAACCTTCAATTTTCTAAAACATTCTCCAATCAATCAATCAATATGAGGCTTATATCGCGCGTATTCCGTGGGTACAGTTCTAAGCGCAGGGATTTTTTTTTTCAATTTATATCGCGCACATATTCAAGGCGCAGGGATTTATTTATGCCGTGCGAGATGGAATTTGTTTTACACAATACATCACGCATTCACATCGGCCAGCAGATCGCAGCCATTTCGGCGCATATCCTACTTTTCACGGCCTATTATTCCAAGTCACACGGGTATTTTGGTGGACATTTTTATCTATGCCTATACAATTTTGCCAGGAAAGACCCTTTTGTCAATCGTGGGATCTTTAACGTGCGCACCCCAATGTAGTGTACTTGCGCATTTTGATACCAAAGCACTGCCAATAACACACCGTGACAGCCGTTTACTGTCACCTTTGCAAAAACACAAAATGTATGGAGCACCATTTTCACCACAACTAAGTATGTCCTCCACAAATCACTTTTTATTCATCACACACTCTACATTCCTGGTGGACAGAGTCCGGTGCCTGCCCTGCGTCAACCCTAAATGCCTCTACTGGGGTTGGGGAGGGGGGTACATCCATGCTCCACTGTAAGGCGATTTGCCTCGCATCAACGAAAGTCATGCCCTTCTTTTCTTGTACGGTTTTCTTCAACTCTCTCCTCAGGATCGTATCTCGGACTCCAGCTATAAACTGATCTCTAATAGCCTCATCCGGGTTGGGGAAAACTGATATCTTAAGTGCAAGCACTTTCTCTTGTAAATCCCTAAGTCCGAACGAAAACTCACGAACATCTTCATTGCCGTCTACCATAGAACTGTCCCAGAATTTCGTGAGAGGACCCCACCCCCGAAAAATGTTCCCTCAATACGTGAAAAATCTTGTCCACCCCCTCTGCTTTACCCACACTCAACTTAACTTCTTTGGCGGCCACACCACTCAGGTGTTCCAACACAAAACCTTTCACGTCTTTCACAGCATTTTGTTTTAGGACTCTTTTGCAGTCTTCTATCCACTGTACCACATTCTCGTCCCCTCAGCCTGTGAATTTATTCAATGTTTTTTCTTTTCTCATGTACACAACATTTTTTTCTAACATTTCTAACTTCAATTTTGCCAATTCCTCTTTTAAAGACTCTACAGTGTCTGGTTCTTGCCCAGCGGACTCCATAACTAAAAATATTTAACACAAATTAAAAAAAAATGAATACCAAACTATCACCCAAACAAATTTCTGCAAAATGTTCAAGTCCCAAAATAACACCAAACAGTAACGCCAAAATAACACAATTTATTCCCCCATCTGCTTCTTTACCTCTGTAAACTTGTAGGGGTAGTTATTTTTCGATAATGACCCAGCAACCAAACAAATAACGACCCAGCAACAGCCTGAATCCTCGATAGTGCAATGGGTTGAGAAGTTGTTCTGTTTCGGTACTACTTTTTGCGACTGAAAAGTTCCGAACGCTCTGACGTACGAAGTATACATCTCTGGAGCAAACAATACAAACATACCGCATTTAAATTAACAACTACAGGCCTGAACACATGAATCTTCATATAAAATCCATGAGTTCGGTTGTTTTCTGAATCTAGATTTGCCGTGCTCAAACGTTCATCACAAGCAATTTCCCGCAAGGCAAGTAACTCATACTTTGTCTAGCGACAAGAGTAGTTCCCCTTCTTTTCACTCAGTTTCTTCGACAACAGACTGCAATCCGACGGTCAGTTTTCAACAATATTTCATTTAATAAACAGATCACACGCAACCAAATGCACACATCTCATCAATTTAAACAACATAAAGCGGTTTCATACACTATTTTCCCCAGAAAACTGAACTTCATACAGTTTTTAACGTTGGAACACGGATGCAAAAGTTCGTCTGCTAGTCCCATTTGACGAAAGAACATTATCCTAAGCGATACCAAAACATATACAGAACACACAATATCTGCCTTTGCCGCCACAGCAGAATAACAGCATTTATTCCCCCCTCTGCTTCTTTATCTCTGTAAACTTGTAGGGGTAGTTATTTTTCGATAATGACCCAGCAACCAAACAAATAACGACCCAGCAACAGCCTGAATCCTCGATAGTGCAATGGGTTGAGAGGTTGTTCTGTTTCGGTACTACTTTTTGCGACTGAAAAGTTCCGAACGCTCTAATGTACGAAGTATACATCTCTGGAGCAAACAATACAAACATACCGCATTTAAATTAACAACTACAGGCCTGAACACATGAATCTCCATATAAAATCCATGAGTTCGGTTGTTTTCTGAATCTCATCTGCCGTGCTCAACAAGCCGTTCATCACAAGCAATTTCCCAAGGCAAGTAACTCATACTTTGTCTAGCGACAAGAGTAGTTCCCCTTCTTTTCACTCAGTTCCTTCGACAACAGACTGCAATCCGACGGTCAGTTTTCAACAATATTTCATTTAATAAACAGATCACACGCAACCAAATGCACACATCTCATCAATTTAAACAACATAAAGGGGTTTCATACACTATTTTCCCCAGAAAACTGAACTTCATACAGTTTTTAACGTTGGAACACGGGTGCAAAAGTTCGTCTGCTAGTCCCATTTGACGAAAAAACATTATCCTGAGCGATACCAAAACATATACAGAACACACAATATCTGCCTTTGCCGCCACAGCAGAATAACAGCATATCTGTGTACTTGATTTTAGCCCAAAATAGGAAAACTGACAAGAAGTGTTAACAGAATGGAATGATTTGCACGGAACTATACAACCGCGCATTAATCGATCGCCTGCGCAGGTTGACTGGTTGAGAGAATAGGATTCGATCAAACTTTCGCAAAAAAACTCCTCTTTTCTTTGAATAACTGAAGAAAGGAGGAATAAAGAGGTTACACACCTCGTCTCAGTGATTATAAAAAAATAATGGTCTCAGTTCGCGGTCATGAAAAAGCTCGCTAAAGCTCGCATTTTTCATGATCCGCTAACTTCGACCATTATTTTTGATAATCACTGAGACTCGGCATGTAACCTCTACATCTGTGTACTTGATTTTAGTCCAAAATAGGAAAACTGACAAGAAGTGTTAACAGAATGGAATGATTTGCACGGAACTATACAACCGCGCAGTAATCGATCGCCTGCGCAGGTTGACTGGTTGAGTGAATAGGATTCGATCAAACTTTCGCAAAAAAACTCCTCTTTTCTTTGAATAACTGAAGAAAGGAGGAATAAAGAGGTTACACACCTCGTCTCAGTGATTATAAAAAATAATGGTCTCAGTTCGCGGTCATGAAAAAGCTCGCTAAAGCTCGCATTTTTCATGATCCGCAAACTTCGACCATTATTTGTAATAATCACTGAGACTCGGCGTGTAACCTCTACATAATCAGTCAAGTCAAGTCTGACTGGTCAAAGTCAAAATGTCAAACTCAATCAACCCAAAATGTCATGACACAGAATTTCTTCTCCACTCAGGCATCACCCTACCATCAATCATTCCACCTAACCTGCACTCCTTTCATTTTAAAATGTCTTATAAAACAATCCCTAATTATATCAACAGTCCAAATATGTGCCAAGTGTACTCTGGTAACTACCTTTCTTGGGGGGAAAAAATATCATGTAAGCGGCGGGAGCCTGTAATTTACATTGACGGTGTAAACTGCCTGAACCTGACAAAAACCCTTCACAATTGCAATACTTGTTCAATGCACCGCAATGCAAACCACAACATGATATATCCAACAACAATTTCTAATTACATACACCCCTTTTATCCAGCACATTCAAAAATTCTTCCAGCTGTAGTGCAAGTCCTGGCCTCTTTTCTTCAACCCTCCCATTTACTGCCACTACACGCAGTACATACTTTTTTCATACATATGTATCTATAATTTACCAACACATGTATCTAATATTTCTTGGTCACAACAGTATCTTCACTTTCTTAACTGCATTCCCTGCGTCACACCAACAAACCAAACATAGTGGGGTCCTTTCTTTCCACACTGCACCCATAGTCTATTTTCTAATCACCTGCATCATACTGTTGCTTTCGTTGGCCATGCCGGTCTCTGAACCCCACGTTCACACTGCGACCTGCTGGTCAGCCGGACAACTCACTCGACCTTCACTGTAACCGCTGTCTGGCAGTTGAAAACTTCGCCTCGCCGGCAGCGCAACGGGTCATGCACTGGTTGGCACAGCTACGCAGCTACGACGGACGATGGCTTCACTGCAACCGGTGTAGGTTTTACTCTGGCAGTTGAAAACTTCGCCTCGCCGGCAGCGCAACGGGTCATGCACTGGTTGGCACAGCTACACAGCTACGACAGGTCTCCGCCCGGTGTCCTTTCTGGCTTTCTTCTGTTCAGTCCGTACAGTGGTGTTGTTGTCTCTGTCGACGACGCCATTTGTGGTATTGTTGTTCTGTTTGTCCTGGTGGTTGTTTGTTGGGTGAACGCTTCTCAGTCAAACGCAATAAAAGTGAGTCGAGCAAGCGAAGTCATTTCTTGTTCTTTACTTCGCAAAGGTTCCCGCTCGACTGCCGAGATCTTTCACAAGTCTCGCGGTCTCACGTGATCATACAGGCACACATCTTATTAGTGCAATGCGCAAAACAATGTCATGGACAGTCATCGTCTCACATACATATAAGCCGAGTTATAACGATATGGAAAAAAAAGAAAAACAGCAACCACAAAAAATATAAATATCTCGAAGGAATAAAGAATGAATTGCACAAAGGCAACAACAAACGTCGGACAACTCACCAGTGTATTTGCGAGGCAGAGTGTAACTTGGGTTGATGGAGTGCTTCAGAACCTTGTTGGCCAGTTGGTTGACACCATGCCGGATCTGTCCGCTGTAGCACCAAGGTTCCTGACTGGAAGGCAAGGCAGCAGCAGCTCGGTCTTGGTTCCAGCGAACCAGGCCTTCTAGCAGGTATGCCTGGTAGTGAACATCATTGGCACTGTTCCCTGCAAATAATACAAACCATCATACTCATAGTACAATGCACAGATAATTCTGCATTCACATAATTGCCACCACTAACATAAAATTCATTTGCCCCCCAAAAAAACTAACAGAAAAAAAAAGATTTTTTTACCTGGTATAAACCTGTTTAGGTGGAGATGAAAAGACTCTAGGGATGTGGAGCCTCGTGCGCAGCGATACACTGGAAGTTGCAGCCCTCCTTTTGTCAACGTTCCAGTCTGCCTGTACAGCTGAATCCCAGGTGGGTCTTGCAAGCAACTCAAGTGGCGCTGCTGGTCCTGCCAGATGCCCCAGATCCGCACTGAGTCCAGAAGTGGAACACCCAGTGTGTCGTTGCCATGTGGGCCACTGTAAGCCAGCAGCAGCGCCTGGATGAGCCGAGTTGTTTCCTGCACACCCCTGGTGGAACGCCGGCAGTGCAGAGCAAGCTCCCTGCGAGAGATGCGTCTCATGACATCTGCTTCACTGGGGTTGGGAATCCCTTCACACTTCATCGCCTGTTCCTTGGCCATCTTTAGGCAGTCAAGGTCGACCTTTTCCCACTCAAAGATGGCTTGTGAGAGTCCACCCATGAAGGACCTATATAACTGGTGAGAGTCTGTGGTCACCCCTGAGGCAATTCGACGCATGAAGTGCCAAATGTCTAACCGCACCTAAAAAGAAACAAAACAGAAATCAACAAAAGAGCAATGAATCACAAACACCGTTTTTCCAACAAAAGAATCATCACACAGTAAATTTAAACAGGGATCGCGTTTACGCACGAATTTTTGCGTATTTGACGCATTTTAAAAGTCGCCGACGCGTTTTTTTCGCCGCGCCGCGTAAGCCATACGCAAAAATATTGTAACTTTTTCTTGTCTTCACGCAGCGCTTTTGCTCTGACTCAATAATCACCCGATCCTGAAACTGACTATAGGGCTCGAGAAGTGACACACATGAAATCTGCGCGTCAAAACTAAAGTCCGTTTCTTTTTGCATCGAAGTATCGCAAACGAACGTAACGAGGGTAGTACCAGATAATGTATTGTCGGATAATGAAACAGACATTAGCTGCTCTCCCATCTCGCGCTTCCAAAAGGCGGAAAGTGTGTCTAGTCGTATTAGAGCAGGAAACAAACTCGCAAGGCCCGAAGGTTGGAGACAGCAGGGGTGTTATTCGACAGGCGTGCGCGGAGTTCGACAGGAAAACTCGCCGTAAGGAGTGTCTTTAAATCTTTCGTGCGTGTTTTGTTTGTGTCTGTACGTGTTTTCGTAGTACGCAAAAATATTGGTCCGTGACGCGTTTTTTTCGTTTCGTTGCGTATGACTTACGCGTTTTTTAAAAAGCTAGCGCGATCCCTGAGTAATGCTAACCATCCGAATAAAGACTGCAACAGAGGAAATAAATTGTATTTAAAGATTATGTCATACAAACAACCTTTCCAATGAAAAGACGTTCAGCACAACAATATTTTGAACAGGTTGATCCCCAAGCAATATAAAATGCCAGAGCTCAACAGCACATACAAGGAATGATGAACACTCCTTACCTCTAGCTCAGGCCAAGAGGACGTGAAGAACCCCTTAGTCCTTGAACTGCAGCAGTCCCGGTCCACATAGAGAAGAGATGGTGGAGACACCTCGGCAGCAGAATATCGCTCAATGATACCTCTGAGCATTGGCTCCAGCCCTCCCCCCTCATGTGTAGTCAGGACACTGATCAGAACTTGCCCGTGCTCATTTCCTAGATTAGTCATCCAGGCTGCAGTACCCGACGCCCTGCCCGTCAGTTTCTTGACAATCTGTAACAATTGCACAACTCATTTCTCTGTACTGTAAAAACAAGACATTAAAGGGATGAATTCACGTGCAGACAACTGAAAATGAATATTGAAATAAAACAAATGACAACCATTCTATTCACCTTCTTGGTGGAGTCCAGTTTCAGAATAGCCCCAAACGTGGATGTAATGGTGGCCTTGACTTCTGGCAGTCGCTGGAGTGTGTCCATGATGTAAACGGACTGAATCCACTTCAGCTGAGGAAGTGTAGATGGCTGGGGGGGTTCCTTGGGATTGACCACAGTCACCAGCCTCTGGGCAGCAGCAGTGCAGAACGGTTCCATGTCAGTGAGGTAGAGGGCCGTCTGTCTCAGCCATGCCTCACTGTGTTGCTCCCGTAACTTCTTGTACAGCTGCATGGGCCCATTCCCCAGACCACGCTGCCGTAGCATCCGGATGACTCGGATGTCACAGGCATGGTGGTACGTGAGGATAGCTGGAAACTGCAGCCGATGTCCAATGTCCAGCTGCTTCAGAATGCAGCTGCTCCAACTAATAAATTTCTTCTTGCATGGGGGCCCGGTAGCTCAGTTGGTAGAGCACTGGACTTGTGATCGAAAGGTCCCAGGTTCGAATTCGGGCCGGGACGGACACGGGTCAACTTTATGTGCAGACCCAGAGACGGAAGCCATGTCCCACCCCCGTGTCATCACAATGGCACGTAAAAGACCTTGGTCATTCTGCCATAAGTGCAGGTGGCTGAATACACCTAAACACGCAGACACCTGGGTAGCGCGACTCCGTTGCTGCTAGCTTTCCACTGGGAGGAAGCGACCCGAATTTCCCAGCGATGGGACAATAAAGTAATGAAAATGAAATGAAATGAAAAATGAAAATGACAGGCATTCTAGGTATTCACCTGCCAGGTTGTAGAAACCATCCACGTCCACCACCTGCCGCACATGATGGTAGATGCCACTCTGGGTCAGGGCATGACCTGCACAAGCATCATGAGGACACTTAAGGCGGCAGTGCCACAGCTTGAGTGGCATCCAAAGAAACAGACGAGTGGCAAAGTAGCGGTCAGGTCTAGGAGCTTGTGGACAGGAGAGTGATGGCTGCGGGGGGTGCCACCAGAGCTTGTCCACTCGGCCAATATCAAGCTCGGGTTTCCCCTGGCCAGACCACTTGAATAAGGCCTTGGAAATCCAGTGGCGGTCTTCTTCTGGAAGGCTTTGTCTCCATCCTTCAGGCAAGGGGAAGCGTTCTTTGAACAGAAACAAACATATTCTCCTTACTCATCCCCTAGAGTCTGTAATTCAAACACTGCTTTAAAAGAAAAGACTTACGCACTTTAAAATTAATATTTTTAACATAAAACCAATGGTGAGTTTAAACACTTTAGCATAATATCTCAATTTCACAAAGAACTGTTGTACCACAGAGACACTTTCTTATAAAACAAATCCAGGAGGCTACAAATATCATTGATTCGCTTCTGATCACCACTTTAAACTCTGATGCAGAAAAGTAAGGGTACCTTCAGCAGAAGAAATCAAAGCAGAAGTCAGGGTCAAAGGGGCACTGGTCGTAACTTCCGATGTTGATGCCGAGGCTGAAAAAGAAAAACAGAAAATGATTAGCACAATGCACTCTGTCTGGCTTAAAGTTAAAGAGACATACCCTGTCTGTGTGAAAACAATGCTATTCCTCAGCCCCTTGGTAAACAAGGATTTATGAAAGGGGCTGTACACTTCTAACCATACTACACCAACTTACAAGAAACATTGCAAAAAAAGTTTAAACCAAACCTCACATGTACAGTTGTCTGTCTGAAAAGCCCACTAAAAAAATCAAACAGTATAAGCATGTAGCACATCATTTAAAAATAAGAAAAGTATATGATTGACTGGTGTTATGTGTAATGTAAATTAAGAAACAAAACATCTGTATAAAGATCTAGCTTCAAAAACATCTGACAAAAACTCAACATTTAATCTTTGTTGACAAACGATTGAATGTATGCCCATACAGACAAACACTACTCATTGCCCAGACTCAGCAGTTGCACCCAAGCCTTGACTTTCAGAATTGGTATATTGGTCTGATCCCATCTGGTAGATCATCTGATAGTTTTCACATACAACTTACAACATTTTGAGAAAAAAAAAATTCCCAAATGAAGCAGACTTAGCCAAAAACTTGGGACATACATATTTTCATTTAAGTATTCTGAGGCTAGGAACAACTCTCCGCAGACTCATTGATTATGCTCAGGTGAGTCAAATAACAAACATAACACATCATTTTTTTAAACTAATTAATTTAGCGCACAGAGTATGCATAAAGAATTACATATATATATATTGAGACCTGCAGATCAGTTGAGGGTTGCACTTGCAAAGAGATTGAGCACAAGGAAAAGGAAATACACACTCAATGGAAAATACACAGTATAGACAAACGCCAAGGATGGCCGTGATGCAAAGCACTACAAGTACAATTTACAAATGATAGTTTAGTTCCCACATCCAATAAAAACGTTAAAGGATAGCATAACTATGACTATGAGTAGAAGACTAAAACCAAAACCAAATAATATGCACACAGTGTCTAATTGAGGAATTTTCTATGAAAGAATTTGGATAAAAGCCACACACACACAAAAGAACCAAAGCAAAACACAGCCAAAGATCAAAGTGCAAGAGAGAGAAAAAAAAGCTCTTAATATCCAGCTTTTTGTATAGTCCCGCCTGATAATATTTCCTTCCCTTTCAAATGAAGTCTAGCTAAAGGTAAAAGGCTACAGCAGAGTGAGCTTAGTTACAAAGCCAGGCTAGCACCACACAACACCTAGTACAAAATACAAGTGCATTTTTGGAAAGGTTATGGAATCATAAACTTACCACCATGTAAGACCATGTAAAGGCAATGCTAAAGAAAATAAGAACCAAAACATATTTTACATAATGTGCTAACTTGAATCATTCATAAAGTGATCTGAGGAGACCCTATTCCAATTGCACTATTTCCCAATCAAAAACTAAATTATACAATTGAAGTGACTGACCTAAGACTCAGTCAGAAAATGCCTTGTATGAAGTCATAAGTGGAAAATGAATTAATATGACCGTGGTGAAGCTATGGGTGAGTAATCAAATACGCGTATGACTAAAATGCGCATTCCACGCTCTACGCTCTGTGATTATTCATGGGCCAATCAGATACATAAGTATATGGATAAGCACATTTTCACCGGTTGAGATGTTTGCTTGAGACATAAGTCTTGATATCAGGCTTTTGTTCATGTTGTTTACAACAACAAAAGTGAAGTTAGCTTCTCCATAGACTTCAGACTCTGTACGGCATATCCGGTCCACCGCTAGCATGGCTTGAGTCCTATCTCATTGGCAGGACTCAGGCTGTGCTTGTCGATGGCCAGATGTCTGCTCCAGCCCCACTTTCTTTCGGCGTTCCTCAAGGTTCAGTACTCGGTCCCATCCTTTTCATCATGTACACTAAGCCCCTCTCCACACTGATTCAAAACCATTCTGTTTTAAATCAGTCTTTTGCTGATGACACCCAGCTGTATAAACCCAGTCACCCTGCAGAGACACATTCCGCCATCCAGACCATTCAGACATGCATCACTGATGTTAAATCTTGGATGGTCGACAACAAACTTAAGCTGAATGATGATAAGACTGAAGTCTTACTGTGCAAAAAGAAGAACACTGCATTTCCCTCTCCCCAACCTGTTTCTGTTCAAGTAGGCAACACCGACATTCTTTTCTCACCATCAGCTAGAAACCTTGGATTCACCCTTTCATCTGACATGACCCTTAACAAACATATATCTTTAGTCTGTAGAGCAGCTTATTTTGAGCTTCGTAAGATCAGCACCATTCGCCACACACTCTCCTCTCAAACAACTAACACTCTTGTCTGTGCCTTTGTTCTTTCTAAACTTGACTACTGCAACTCTCTTCTCTCTGGCTGTCCTCTGTACCTCCTGCATAAACTACAAAAAGTCCAAAACTCGGCAGCACGCCTCATTCTCAAAGCACGAAAACGAGATCACGCAACACCACTTCTTCACACACTGCACTGGTTACCTATTCAAGCCCGCATTGACTACAAACTGTCCACCCTCTGCTTTAACTTCTTTTCTGGCTCGTCTCCTGCTTACTTCTCTGAACTCCTCACCGTCTATTCTCCAGCAAGACAACTCCGTGCCTCTTCTGACCGTCGCATCCTTACCATTCCACACACCAAAACCAAAACATACGGACAACGCACTTTTACTTTCTGCGCACCCACACAATGGAATTCTCTCCCCTTTCACATCCGCCACTCTCAGTCACCCCAAGCATTCAAACGAGCACTTAAAACGCACCTCTTCAAGAAATACAACCCCTGATTTTGTTTTCTCAGTCCATCGGTAGGCTATGTGCATGCCCCTGATCAAGGCATGCTACTTCATGTCATGCGCCTATGGTTGGGCTATTATTGCCAATTTTTGTGTGTTGACGAAACAAGACAGAATTGTTGTTGCCGTGTGTGCGTTCTCAAATTATGACGATATTACAGGGTGTTTTGTTCATTGGGTTGTCATGCGTGTGAGAAAGATGTTATTTTCCTTGGTTTGAGACTCTTACTAGACCGACTATCATTCATTGACTCTTGACTCACTTTTTCTACTATGTATTGTGATTGACGCTTTAGTTCCACGTACTCGTTGGATGAATGTGTGAATGTTTTTGTAATGCGGATAGCAGTTGATTTTTGTTGGAAAACTGCCCCTCAGCTCCGTTTGAACGGGCACGCAGTGAGTTGAATTCATGTCACGATTGTTGATCGGGCGTGAAACACGCACGAGAACGAATTTGCACATCAGTTTTTTGGTACAGTCTC
This sequence comes from Littorina saxatilis, assembly GCF_037325665.1. Classification (NCBI taxonomy): domain Eukaryota; kingdom Metazoa; phylum Mollusca; class Gastropoda; order Littorinimorpha; family Littorinidae; genus Littorina; species Littorina saxatilis. The sequence continues at coordinate 41,658,149 of NC_090252.1, forward strand.
AAAAAGGGTTCACGCGGGCTATTCTTCCCGCAAATACCATCAGTTGCTTCCTGTCTGTGAAACCGAGCACATCTCTACAGATTGTGTCAGAAAATAGAAACTTAGATTAATAGTAAAACCGACCATGGTTTTGTGTTCAAAATAGTTCAGGAGAGAAGTGCACCAGATGTGAAGTTTTTGTGCATTCATGACTTGCGTGCCTTTATGAGAAGTGTCGTGAAGAAATGAGCCCAAATGGTTAGTATTTTAAATAGTTGTTTTGTGATTGTAAAGGGGAAGGACTGTTGACGAATTATTTGCTAGCTGCCCCCCCCCCCCCCCCCCGATTATCATTTTCCCTGATTTCGGTTTCATCTAAAAGGCGGAAACTTTGCTTTTTGATAATTATTGAGTCAAAATCGTTGCACTTGGATACTAATTCGTTTGGCTTCGTGATTTCCCTTTTTTTTAGTGATCGTTTTTGAATTAGATTATGGCTGCTAAATCTGTGTCAAACGCGATTAAATAGTTGTTGTTGTGATTTTTGTAGGCAATCGATTTTTGTAATGTTAACTTGACTGCGTGTTTAAGTTTGCTTAGTTAATGCTAAATTGATTGGGTCGATTATCCCCCCACCTGTTAATGGTTACTCCCTTTCAAGTTGTTCGCCAGCCAGTCGGTGGTGTAAATCGTATATATTGTGAGTGTGAGGTATTCACTTGTCAGTCTTCTTTCCCCGCCTCGTGTGCAAATGTTATTTTGTTATGTAATGTTAGTTAAAACGAAATTAACGCGATGTTAGGGATTAAATGACTTACACGCAAGTTTTGTGGCGTGGATGTAACTTTGCCACAAACGGCTCTGTCATTAAATTTAACGGAAGTGTAAAGGACTAAAAGGCAAACGACTAAGTGAGTTTTTTCTTTATGCAGTCGGCTTGATCTGCAAACGAACGGTACTGTCACTAGACAGTTTTGCAACGTAATAACGTGAAGCACGGGACTCTATTTACAGAGTGGTGTTTTGAAACGCTGGCCTCGGCCACCTGTGAAAGTTGTGTCATGGGAACGGAACGAGATTGATTTGAGCACATGTATATCTTGACCTTTTAAAGGCACACTTTAGTACGGTCTCTCCCATCCCCAAACGGTCCCTATATGCATACGATTATGCTTTTTCTTTAAATGTGCACTTTAGTGCAGATTGTCTCTCTTTTCTCAACGATAATGCTTATTATTTTGTTTACTGAAAGTTCAAGTTCGTGCTCACCCCTCCCCCCCTCACCCCTCTCGCCTTCCTAGTTATGCCTGCCTCCCCCCCCCCCCCCCCCCCCCCCCCCTGGTCTTCTTGTTTACTTCTATCTCATGCCCTTCCCCCTTTTTTTCGCTGTTTACTTGTTCGTTCTCACTCGTCTGCCCCCCTCCCACCCCCCTTTTTCTCGTCCATTTATTTCTTCTTTATCCGCCTAGTTTCCCCTGGCCCTTCTGTCCGCAACTTGAATGATTTGGTATAGTTTTTGATGTTTACAATGCATGTATTATAAGGTATTATTTGTTTATTGCAGTTATCACCGATGAACACCCACAACCCCAAACTGCCTTGCCATGTACCCACCCAATGTCCCTTCCTATTTGTCCCCGTTCTCTCTTTATTTGTACTTGGAACTAACGAAAGAATAATATTCAACCAAGCTTCTGTTGTGGGACTTCGAGTATGGATGACGTCTCATGTTGCTTCACTCATCACACACTTCCAATCCTGAGGGCATGCACAGTGATAACATTAGACTCGTGTGGAGTAGCATCATACTCTACACAGAATGAATCAACAGCCATCGACGTCTATTCTAGTAAGCCAAATTATTTCCTCGTTCAACCAGAAATCCAGACAGGAAGCAACTCATTTCAACGCCCTTCACCGTTAGTTAACAGTTTTAGGCTGACCGTCATCTTAAAGACTTTATGATAGCATAGCCTAGTTATTCGCTGTGCTCTGCAGAATCTACTGTGAAGATCCCCCCAAGGTCGTACTGAAGATGAGCGATCCAGTTCAAGAAGCTACTGGCACGGCAGCTAGCGACCAAGAGGTCATCGATGCCTTAGCACCAACTCCTTCACCAGAAGAGCGCCTGGGAGTTACAACCAGGACCATGGCGAAATCTGACAAGGAAGTTAAGGCACAGAAGCTGAGGGACGAGTACTGGAAGGAGAGTCAGATATTTCAGTTAGCTATCAGTCAAGCAGACGACTACCTCCAAGAACAATACCTTGACAAGTACAAATTGAGACAAAAGAAGAAGGTACTACGGACAACGTACAGGGAGCTCCACGCCTTGAATGATAAACTACAGGCAGTGGAACCAAGTCCGAAGGAAAATGAAGATGAAAAGAGCAGACAATCGCAGTTGCAGACAATCGTTGCGCAAGTTGACCTCATCTTTCCAAGGGGACCCGATTCCATTGCCAGCTCGGCGTCTAGTGTTAGTACCAGTGCTAGTAAAGGCTCAACGCGTAGTTCACAGGCATCTTCCGCTGCAGCTAAGTTAGCCAGAAAGATAGAGAGAATGCAGCTGCATGTCCAACTGCAAAGTACGGTAGCCCTCGAAGAAGAGGAAAGAGTAGCAAAGGATATAGAACTAAAGAAATCCATCATCAAGAAAGAAGCAGAGGAAAGAAGACTGGAGGAGGAACGTGAACGCGAGGAAAGAGAACTGAAGGAGGAACGTGAACGAGAGGAAAGAAAACTGACGGAGGAACGTGAACAAGACGAAAGAAAATATAGAGAAGAAGAAAGAAAACTGAAGGAGGAACGTGAACGAGATGAAAAAAGACTGAAGGAGAAACGTGAACAAGACGAAAGAAGATTGAGAGAAGAAGAAAGAAGACTCAAGGAAGAAGCCGCTATTGAAAGGGAGGAATCGGAACAGCGAGCAAAGATGGAAAAGATGAGACTTCAGTTCAAGATCAGAGAAAATGATGCCGTTATCAGCACAATTGAAGAATTTGAACAGGAAAGTCGAGATAGCCAAACGAAGACTCTTTACCCCTCCCTGACCGAGCGTTTTATTTCCAACGCTCCCCCAAACTTCCCCTCCCTGATAGGTAGTGGTCCCATCCCTCTCATGGCAATGGCAGGTCCGGGAGCGACGGCGGACGCAGCACCGGTGGACCTTTCCCAGGGGCAATTCCAGGCTGATATGGCGGGCGACCTCTCTGCCATCACCGTGGACCAGACGGCACTCCTCCTGGGTCATCGCCCACGTTCAGAAGCACCACGGCTACAACCAGCGGGGATGATTACTACCACCGATGCACTGCCTACGACCGTGGCCTTCAGCCATACTGAGACAGGGGTCCCTTTGACGACCACCGCTACGTCACTCGCGACAGGTAGAGGCGGTCGGACGGATGTCACTGGGTTTGGGGGCCCCCTCTCATCAGCCTCCACTCCCTCAAGACCGTCTCACCTTTTTCAACCCTCAAACTCAGAAGCCTGCGGTGGTAACGAGACCGCAGCTGCTGCCGCCACCACGTCACAGGCGGTCGCTTCCGCGCAACCCATGAACAGTGAGACACAGTGTGATCATCACCAAGATGCGGCCCTTCCTCAGTCACCTTCCTATCCCAAAAAGACTCTACCCCCTCCTCCAGGCCTTTTGAGACCCGAGGCATACCCTTTCGTCCCCCATGTGACCCATCTCAATCAGCTGCCCACGACGGTCACATCGCTAGAGCACCCTAGTCAACGGGAGAACGATTCTGCTACCCACTCAGCATCAGAACAGCTCCAACGTTCGCTGACCCAAACCATGGCTGACGCCATCTCACTCAATATAGGCTGCCGGTTCAAGAACCAGCGGTATTTTCGGGTGATTCACTGGCCTACCCGATATGGAAGTCAGCCTTCTCTCTGTTGATTGGTAGACAGCCTATCCCAGCAACGGAGAAACTGCTTTACCTTCAAAAATACGTCGAAGGGTTGGCCAGGGAATCCGTCAAGGGTTTCTTTTTGCTGAGAAACGAGGCTGCCTACCACGGAGCCCTAGAAGTGCTGGAGCAGCGGTTTGGCAATCCATTCATAGTGGCGCAAGCATTCCGAGACAAATTGGACTCATGGGGAGTTGTTAAAAATAAAGACTGTACCGCACTTCAGTATTTTATTGTGAACTAGATTGTGTTGCTGCATGTTTGCAGATGATCTGATGAAAATGTCATTGTTAATTATTTCATTTTGTAACTACTGTGTGTAAGCTTTTTTTTTAGGGACACATACTTTTGTTTCATTGACAAAGTTTCTATTTTGTTACAAAACGGAGACATTTTCTTTGACTGAGGGTGAGGGTGGGGTATATGCACAATGCACACACATTGTATTTTTTGGCAATGTAGACAACTATAGGTTTGGTATGTATGTGGGTGTGCGAATTGTGAGAAAGGTTGGAGATGGAGACAGATTTTGTGTGTGTGTGTGTGTGCATGTGTGTGGGGGGTGGGGAATTAAAATGAGCATCTCTATGACCGGGGGATGTTTATGTGTGTATACATGAGAGTTGTGAAAAAGACTGGCGGGAAAGACACATGGTGTGAGGGGGTCAATAAATAAGCATTTTTGTGACAAAGGGAGGGGTATGTTTCGTTATGTTGTGCTTAGTTTTTAGTATTGTTTTTGGTATGGTTTGGTTTTGGTTCGAGATATCTCTGGTACCACCACTCCAGCCTCATCTAGACTTCATGATAATGAATAAACCAGCGATATTATCAAAAATCAGTTTTCCTTTTCTTTCTTTCTTGTGTGTGTGAAGCAAATGGTGTGTGAAATGCTGGTGTATGAAATTCTAAAAGAGACAATGTACATAATCTTTTTTTTCTTGTTCAAATCGCTGTGCACTGGAAAATGTGTACATTTTTTTTAGAAATTCGAAGGAAAATAAAGACTTACCTACCTTGATTATGCTTCCCCGTCCTTTTTTGACAATAATTTGTTGGAAACTATACATTTAGAAGTAATGTTTGCTATGTTCTGGTCTTGGTTTTCTATGATGTCCCGTGCTGTGCACGGGTTACTGCTAGTTATATAAAATGTGACCTTTCAGTTTCAGGAGGTATTTCCTCCTTTTGTTTCACATGCTCATTATAAGTTCTAATCATGAATCTGTTCTCTTTAGGTTTTATACCATGTCATTGGTAAGTTGCACAGAACTGCAAAACATGTGCATTGTGTAATGTAGAGGTGTTTTAAATATACCTTGCCTTCCTGCACTGCTTATCTTTGTTGGTGTGTGCTCTTCTGCGTCTGCAGCTTCTCATGACTCTTGTCAGATATGTCAACGTTAAAGAGGTATTGCCCAGAATGCTCTTGAGCAACAAAAAGCAAAAACAAAATATAAACGAAGCAAAAAATGGTATACGAGAAAACGAATTATAATCATGTGCGTTTGCTTTATTTGTGTACATAAAAAGCAGACTGATACAATGGTGTAGAACAAGTTTTTCTGTAAATAATATTATGCACAAAATTCAATTTCACCCGCAGAGAAGGATTTTTTTAACCTAGAGGCGCCGATTAAAACTCAACCAATTAATCTTTAAGATACAGTACTAGAACATATCGAAAGGGAAGTTTAGTACCTTTTGTCACTTTATTAGTGGTTGTTTTAATTGCGGATTTCGCCGCTTTTAATCTCACTTTTCTCTTTACATTCCACTGACTTTTTAATCGCACATGATGTTGAAAACAAGCATGTTTGATGAAAAGAAATACTTAAATGACGAAATTTTAGGATTGCATTCAATGGAGCGGTGATTTTTTATTTGCATGCTTCGTCATCAACGATCACCTGAAATGAAGAAAGAAACAAAGATACGCCCGACAAGCGCACGGGGTAAATCCGGCGTACAGTTCGGCGGATAGTGCGCGCGAGCGAGCGAGCGTGTGTGTGTGTGTGTGTGATTAAAAACAAAATTGGTTCTTTAATCGCGGTTTTTGCGGACAAGGGTCATCGGATTCAACATACGTCTCAGCTCGCCGAGCTTCGAACGCGCGTACATGACACAAAAACAAGAATAAGAATAAGAAGAAAAAAAGGGAAATGTTTTTAAAGAAATATTTAAAATTATTTACGTGTATTTGACTTTTGACGACAAGGCAAATGAAATGGTAGGCTCTGAAATAAAAGTTCATACCCAAGTAATACGCTCAAACCGCGAGGCAACTCCGTGACAAGAAAATTGGTTGATTAAAATCAACATGGCCGAAGCAATGTTTTCATAAAAGAAGCGGTATTGTACGGGCACATATTGAATTTGGGTTACATGTGTTGCAGAGTATTTGAAAATCCTTAGGCATAAAAACATGCAAAGAAGAGTGATAGGTCCCTGTTGTGAATATAGTCAAGTGGATAAATTGATTAGGGTTTATTATGCATGCATTCGTGGATAAAATGTAGTATGAATAATACTTACTTGTTTCGAGCTTGGTTTCCCACATGTCGTCTATTTCCCTTCAGATGAAAACCTTTCTCGTACTCCCGAAATCACAGGCAAGAAGACAAATCAGCACTTAACACCGTCGCAACTGTCTATATGTTACAGTTAATCTGTGAAACCAGGGAATACGTGTATTAACTAGGTAATACATGAATTAACTGACGGAAAAAAACCCAGTTAATTCATGTATTACCTAAAATAGTTTAGTTAATACACGTATTCCCTGGTTTCACAGATTAACTGTAACATATATACTGTTCAGGTTAAAAAAAAAAAAAAAAAAGTATGACGCGATAATGAGCCTTGCTTAAGGTGCTATAAATAAATCTGATACTTGTATATACGTGTCTGTTCGTGTTCGGAGCGATGACTAGACTAGACAAGACATGCTGTGGTAAACAACACTAACATAGATTATCGTTTCGCGTTTCAACACGAAATGATAAGCAATACTTACAGTTGTAAACTACTGCTTTATATTCCCTTTCATATTCATTATTATTTGAATTCTGTATGTCATAACATTTTTCTGATGCATGATTCTAATACATTTCTTCAATTAAACATTTATCAATGTGATTTTTATTTACCCTTCGTTTTCTTTATCTTGTTCAACATTTGTTTTATCAATATACCTTTTGATTTGATTGCATATGGTTTGTTTGTTTGTTATTGTTTTTTTGGTTGTGTGTGTGTGTGTGTGTGTGTGTGTGTGTGTGTGTGTGTGTGTGTGTGTGTGTGTGTGTGTGTGTGTTAGGTTTATTTCTTCTTGTCTTCTTTATTGTGGTCTTTCAAACTTTCTCGGCATTATTTTTGTTTTCTTTTACTTTTTGTATGGTTGCCACGCACATCATTGTGGGGCGTTTAATCAATAATAACATGCATCCGTCCACACACAATGTTTTTTCATTCATCCTTAAACATTTACCACTCAGGAAAACTAGAATATTATGATCCATAAAATAAATGAAAGGCACTTACGGATATATAAATACATAATTGACCACACAAACTTTATATAACACATTCTAACATTTCTTTTTATATTTAGTCAAGTTTTGACTAAATATTTTAACATCGAGGGGGAATCGAAACGAGGGTCGTGGTGTATGTGCGTGTGTCTGTGTGTGTGTCTGTGTGTGTGTGTGTGTAGAGCGATTCAGACTAAACTACTGGACCGATCTTTATGAAATTTGACATGAGAGTTCCTGGGTATGAAGTCCCCGAACGTTTTTTTCATTTTTTTGATAAATGTCTTTGATGACGTCATATCCGGCTTTTCGTGAAAGTTGAGGCGGCACTGTCACGCCCTCATTTTTTAACCAAATTGGTTGAAATTTTGGTCAAGTAATCTTCGACGAAGCCCGGATTTCGGTATTGCATTTCAGCTTGGTGGCTTAAAAATTAATTAATGACTTTGGTCATTAAAAATCTGAAAATTGTAAAAAAAAATAAAAATTTTCAAAACGATCCAAATTTACGTTTATCTTATTTTCCATCATTTGCTGATTCCAAAAACATATAAATATGTTATATTCGGATTAAAAACAAGCTCTGAAAATTAAATATATAAAAATTATTATCAAAATTAAATTGTCGAAATCAATTTAAAAACACTTTCATCTTATTCCTTGTCGGTTCCTGATTCCAAAAACATATAGATATGATATGTTTGGATTAAAAACACGCTCAGAAAGTTAAAACAAAGAGAGGTACAGAAAAGCGTGCTATCCTTCTTAGCGCAACTACTACCCCGCTCTTCTTGTCAATTTCACTGCCTTTGCCATGAGCGGTGGACTGACGATGCTACGAGTATACGGTCTTGCTGAAAAATGGCATTGCGTTCAGTTTCATTCTGTGAGTTCGACCGCTACTTGACTAAATATTGTATTTTCGCCTTACGCGACTTGTTAACCTTCACCGTATCACGGGTTGGACTACACAGTCCAGATATAATGAGGGTCGTGTACGACCCATACTTTCCAAACAAGGATTCAACGTAAAAAGTATGGGCCGTACACGACCCACGCCATCCGAGTAGGGATAAACCTGTTGCTGCCTCTTTGCAGAGTATACGTCGTACACGACCCACGCAATCCGAAAAAGGATAAACAACGAAACATTCCTTACGTAATTCCGTAATTCCACGACCCACATCATCAGGACTGTGTCATTCAAATTACGTCATCGTTTATTTGTTTGTTTTACAAAGATAATCTTTGAAAAGATGATTAATGGGATAGTCGTATGGTGATTAGAGATTACATGAAGTCTTTAAAACTCCAAATAGTTTCAGAGATAAAGACGATTTTGTAAGACTCTGGGTCGTCCACGACTCACGAAGCACGGTGAAGGTTAAAGACACATTTCTGATGTAAATGGCAAACAGATAAGACATGCGTACATTCACAACATTAGGACAAAAACAGACATTATAAATAAAATAAAACATAACATTCACCTGCAAGTAAAACAGGAACATAAAACACGCTGATAAAAAGGAAGCAAAATTGTGCAATCTGGTGCAATCTGAGCGTGTAAAGTGCGATTTTTTCAGGTGATACATTTTTCTTCTTTTTTTTTTTTTTTTTTTTTTTTTTGGTCCCGCTGGGGGGGTGCAATTGCACCCATTGCACCCCCCCAGATCCGCCCCTGATAGATATAATATTTGCCCCCAAAAGTGATCAAATCTAAACCATAATCAGTGTTAACATTATCATCATCACCAACTATTGCGAGGTATGATTTAAACAAAATGATCAAACCGCGATTATACAAGTCTCAGGCCACTGATCATGAAAAGTAATATATCATGTGAAAGGCCAACCATTTAACCAGAGATCTGTAGCTGGTACACCTCTAAGAGATGACGTCATTAAGTTACTACTTCATAAATGACGAGGTTTTAAAATACGTTACTGGTCTTTTGGGTTTCAAAACAGTGTCTTTTGTCAAGCGCCATGGAAATCTTCACTTCTTTGAAAGAGTGTAGCTGGATGATGGTACAAAGGAAATGTCTACAAAGCTAAAGAACGTTACATGAATCAAAGCTGTTCCATATTCTATAATCTGACAAAAGAAAAGGTAAATCGAAACTGGGAAAAAGGGGACTAACTCTGACATGCCAAAAAAACTTCAAACGAGATTAATGTAGCTGCTTTGTCAAAATTCAGGAACTAAGATTAAAAAGTGTACATGCGAGTATAAAGTGCACAACTTAAACTTTCATATGGTCCAGTCCAGAGAATTCTACCCAATGATCTCCCGCTTCAAAAGCTGGCTGCAAAATGCGTGCCTCATTAGCTGACAGGGGAACGGAAGGAGCATCAGGGTCCTCTGGCACGCGATCTGCTCAACCGTTGTGAACCCAGTAGACCCAAATTTGTTGTTACTGTTGTCATTGATTATGAGACTTTTGTTTCCTTCTACTTTAGTGCCAGAGAACACAAAAACAACGCGTGTCAATACCAAAATTACGAGATGTATCACATTTGTAAGCGAGGTTTTCAAAGCAGAAACAGGGTTATTCGCTGTATTTTCCGACCACGAAGGCCTCGTTGCTGTCGATATTCTGTCTTCTAACAGCACTGTCATTGTCACATACTATGCAGAAACCTTTTTACCCATACTTACTCACGAGTTTTACAGTCAGCGACCAAACTGCAAAACCCAGACTGAGCTTTTCTTTCGTGAAAATGCGAATCTACACAAAATAAGGGCCCTAACTCCTTTCCTAAAAGACCAAATGATCCCATTTTTGCCTCACACATTCTTCAGACCTGATTACACCCCTTGTGATTTCTGGTTATACCCTCTTTGAAAATCAGACTTTTTGCCAACAAGTTTCACTGCACCCAGGACCTCAAAAAAGCCGTCAAATCAGAGCTCAAAAGCAACCCTAAATAAGGCCACCTTAAGGCCTCTTCTGATTGGCTCAGGCACTTGTGACTTTGCATCGATGTAGGAGGAGAGTAGTTCTAATGACTGCTGTATTTTGGGCCAGATACGCCAAACAGTCTCTGCGAAAATCACATTTGATCATTTTGTTTGGATCATACCTCGTACAATCTGTTGCAAAATGTCAATCGTTCACAATGCAAACATTCTGTTTGCAATACGTTATTCAGTTCAATCCAGAAGGTTTTAAAAATCTTACATTCCCAAATATTCTTTCCATACTGAAGAAGGCAGTTATATGCCGAACTATTGATTTAAACTTACCTTAACTGGTTACTGGTGGGTTTTTTATTTTTATTTAAATATTCCCAAAATAAGTAAAACGTTGTCTCTTCGTGATAGCCACAGAATGTGCAAAACGGTGAATCTTTAATTTTACATAAATATAATTACTTTCACTGGTGTTATTCCATTTTGAAACAGCAGCTGGAATAAAGTTAGACTGTACACACATCTTCTTCACAACCTGATTTCCCTTTTTATCACTGACCACATTCTACTATCTACCAATTCATGCTGACAATTCATTGTCTTAAAATTCAATTTCATCTTTCACAACGGATACAATTTCAGTATACAACAATATATTACTTTTAACATTTGGAAACAATTCAGAAAACTCTAAAATTAAATGTTGTCATCTTAAATTACTCTTTATTTTCTTCTAAAGGATCCAACAAAATGTCTAGGGTTGGAAAAAAAAATAGGATCGGTCGGGGAATCGGGAACAAGGAACTTTTTGTTCCTAATCCTCAGAAAGCGATGGTGACATTTCTATGTTTTCGTAAGGTGGTTCATACACGTACGTGGAGTCAGTGTTGGTCGGTGTGACCAAACATAGAGAGTGTGCTACTGTAGTCAGTGTCGCTGCCTCTTAAATAGAGGCTACAGGAAGTAGGTAGTCATCAGGCAGAGTGTTGTCTGAGAGTGATGGTGTTATTTCTGTGGTGTTTTCATAAGGTGGATCCTACCTGGACCTAGTGCTGGCCCTTAGGGTCAAACATGAAGAACTCAGCTCAAGAATATATGTGGCTAACTCCTGAATTGAGGCTACACATGCAGGATGCAGGTAGTCATCAGGCAGAGTGCTGTCTGGGAGTGATGGTGACCTCTCTCTGGTGTTTTCATAAGGTGGATCCGACATGGACCTAGTGCTGTCCCTTAGGGTCAAACATGAAGAACTCAGCTCAATAATAGATGTGATAACTCCTGAGTGGAGGCTACAGGATAATGTAGTCATCATGCAGAGTGCTGTGTGAAAGGGGCGGTTACATGTCCATCATGTTTTCGTACGGTGATTCAACAACATTGTCTCCTTCACTTAACTGTTTTGGCTGTACTGTTGCAGCGGTTGTTTTCTTTCCTAGGGCTGAGGAAACGGGGTGGAGATTATCATCAGGCGGGTTTTTGTGTGGTTGAGGCTTGGCTACGGCTTTTCCTGCTTGTGGTTGAACATCTGAGGCAGTTCTCACTGAGGCAGTCCTCCCTTGAGAAGGCCGGTCAGAACGTGCTGGAGTAGCAGGCCTTGCTCCTTCCAAGACTGAGGCAATGGGGTGAAGGTAGTCATCAGACAGGCTGTTGTGCGACATTGGTGCCGAGACAATCGGTTGAAGGTAGTCATCATTCGAAGTGTGGCATGGTGGTATTGACGCTGTTACGTTGTTTTCATACAATGGTTCAGCCAATGCAATAGCAGCCTCTTCTTCTCCAGAGCCTGTAGTCGCCGTTTTCAATTCATCCGCACATAAAGCTCTTGGGTGGCTTACATCTTCACCCAAGGTGCTTTCAGAGGTTGGCAACATGCTTGCATTTCGGTCAAGCGGTGGTTCATCCCATGAGTCGGCGATCGTCATAGCAGCCATCCCGCCGGTTTTGGGCGCGGGGTGCACTGTGGCAGTAGTTGTCACGGACGAAGAACTACGGACGTTTGGGCGTGCAAGGTCATCATCCGACAGACTGCTGTTTGAAGAAGGACAGGCGATGATACGTAGGAAATCGTCAGACAGGCTGCCTTCTGACAATGGTGAAGAGGCATTGGAGTGTACACTTTCATCGCCTGATGATGAAACAAAATGACAATTTCTGATGAATGCTTATACTGCATTAATTACAATAATAAATGTTCTTGGAACGTTACATTTATAACAAAACAAAACGTTGCGTTCACTAATCCTTGGCCCAGCGCGCGCTCTTTCAAGTGGAGAGACAGAAAAACATTTATAATAATGAAAATAAACTTATCTGACAAATTGTCCAGAAGCTCGCTTGGAAGCCACAAGTGAGATAATGATTATAATACGACTTCACCCGACAGTGACTTTGACATTTCACCAGGATCAGCCAGGCATGGGTCATTTCTAAAGGCCAGCAAACGCTGGAAGGGCGGGGAAATGGCTCAGTCGGTAGCGGCGATGGCTTCAAAACCAGTTGTCTACATCGGCGTGGGTTCGACCCCCACGTTCGGCGAGGGATTTATTTCCCAGAGTAAACTTTGTGCAGACTCTCATCGGTGTCTGAACACCCTCGTGTGCACGCATGCACACGATAAAGAACCCAAGTTCACAGCGCTCAGGGCTTGGAAACATCAATTCACGCATGCAGGAAGGAACAAAATGGGAAGTGCCGGTCTGTATGGCAGCTCGCTTTCCCCTGTGAGAAAGCAGCCCGAATGTCCATGAGGGTAACCTCACAGGACTATATGAAATCGTATCCTTATCCTAAGTGTCTGAAGTTTATAAACTGAAAGTTCAAAAACGTTCAAGAAATGTCTTCTTAATTTTTCACCCCGAACTTGACCCCACTGAGACTTTGAAACGTGACGATAGTCAACCAGAGATCTGGGAGGACATCAAACCATGAAAGTGTGTGAAGCTTCAAACCTTGAAATTCCGCTAGGGTCAACCAAACCAATGGCCTTTGAAATTTGGTAAGGGTCGACCAGACTTGGGGCTTATTTGGAGGTCATCAAACATCAGAATTGTGCACAGTTTCAAAGAATTATAGCTTGAATAACACCCCAGAAAACCTCAACGTTAACTTTTTGTCTTTTACTTCTCATGAATGCTAGACTCTCGTGATTACTCAGGTGAAGACAAAGATATTTGCCGTTGCTATCTAGGCAATCGTTTATTATATCTTTTACTCTGCACTATTTTTAAAACAGTTAAAACCTGAATGAAAACTGACAGCACAATACCTGATTACAAAAAATGTGTGTGTCCAATGTTTTTCTCTCGATTTTAATGGAGGACACTATATCCTACGTTCGAATATATCAATTGAAAAAGAATGACAGTTCAGAAAGAGAAAAAGATGCAACAACCAGGGGGACGAATCTGAAAATGGTAAGTAAACGATCCCCTACTTGTTTCCGAGTCATCAGGGATCTCTGAATAGATGTGGTCGTGCACACTGATGAAGGATACCCGGTTGTCCTGTGCTGCTGGCTGTACGTGGAACATCACAGCGTCTGGTGCTCGTCGTCTGAACGTGTGGGGGGCGGGAGGTGGTGGGAGGCTTGATATCTTGCCTAGAAATCAACATTTTACTGATTAGATAACCAAGAAATGTCATATGAAAGCAGCAGTTGCCTTGAATGAACCTCTGAATAATTCAGTGTAGACTCGTCCTGATGTTTTGCCAGCAAGGTTCTTTGTGTCTATGGTAACTCAGCGTTTGTGTTTACTTCTCACTTGTATTTCAAATGGTGTAGTTATAATTTTTCTTTGAAAAGATAATTTATGTACTTTAAAGCCCCCCTCTGCCTCACAAGAGGTTTAAAGAACGATGACATATTTCACTAAAACAGCAATAGTAACCTTATGAGACACACTCACAATAGCATATAAAATGTATGGGCTAACACGCAAGACGAATAATTTATATCACTTTGGTGTTTAAACAAGATAAAATGAGGAAAGTCGGGGAGAAGTGATAGAAAGAGGAGAAGATAGAAACAAAATTAAATATGAGACAAAAGTATTGTAAAACACAAAAACAAAGAGACTGTTTTATTATTGTAAAATACACTGTACGTTAATTATTCAACTCTTCGCTCAAAATCGTAAATAGCTCTCTAAGCAATCTATGCAACAAACAACAGCTACTTGAATATTGAAAATATCTAAAAAACCAGCATGCAAGCAAGTACAAATGAGCAAAATTAACAAACAGGCAAACCATATAATTATCCCCAAAGAGATGTCAATGAAACAACAGGCAGAGAGGCACTCAGGCAGGCAGACAAACAGGCAAACATAAGCAATGAGGAAGACAAGTAAATACGCACACACAAAAAAAGTCGAAATGAGGCAAAACATTTACCGTTCCTGCTTGTTTTGTAATGGCAGACGGATATGATGACGATGGCAACGACAACAACGAGACATGTTGAAACGATGACAGCTGTGAGGTCTGGCGAATGTGATCCTTCGTCCCGGATTTCTGTTGTATTGAACATAATTTATTTGTGTTGCTGCGCCCAGTCTTCTCTCTCTCTCTCTCTCTCTCTCGCTCTCTCTCTCTCTCTCTCTCTCTCTCTCTCTCTCTCTCTCTCTCTCTCTCTCTCTCTCTCTCTCCGGTCCACCGCTAGCATGGCTTGAGTCCTATCTCATTGGCTCAGGCTGTGCTTGTCGATGGCCAGATGTCTGCTCCAGCCCCACTTTCTTTCGGTGTTCCTCAAGGTTCAGTACTCGGTCCCATCCTTTTCATCATGTACACTAAGCCCTTATCCACACTGATTCAAAACCATTCTGTTTTAAATCAGTCTTTTGCTGATGACATCCAGCTGTATAAACCCAGTCCCCCTGCAGAGACACATTCCGCCATCCAGACCATTCAGACATGCATCACTGATGTTAAATCTTGGATGGTCGATAACAAACTTAAGCTGAATGATGATAAGACTGAAGTCTTACTGTGCAAAAAGAAGAACACTACATTTCCCTCTCCCCAACCTGTTTCTGTTCAAATAGGCAACACGGACATTCTTTTCTCACCATCAGCTAGAAACCTTGGATTCACCCTTTCATCTGACATGACCCTTAACAAACATATAGCTTTAGTCTGTAGAGCAGCTTATTTTGAGCTTCGTAAGATCAGCACCATTCGCCACACACTCTCCTCTCAAACAACTAAAACTCTTGTCTGTGCCTTTGTTCTTTCTAAACTTGACTACTGCAACGCTCTTCTCTCTGGCTGTCCTCTGTACCTCCTGCATAAACTACATAAAGTCCAAAACTCGGCAGCACGCCTCATTCTCAAAGCACGAAAACGAGATCACGCAACACCACTCCTTCACACACTGCACTGGTTACCTATTCAGGCCCGCATTGACTACAAACTGTCCACCCTCTGCTTTAACTTCTTTTCTGGCTCGTCTCCTGCTTACTTCTCTTAACTCCTCACCATCTATTCTCCAGCAAGACAACTCCGTGCCTCTTCTGACTGTCACATCCTCACCATTCCACACACCAAAACAAAAACACACGGACAACGCACTTTTACTTTCTGCGCACCCACACAATGGAATTCTCTCCCCTTTCACATCCGCCAGTCTCAGTCACCCCAAGCATTCAAACGAGCACTTAAAACGCACCTCTTCAAGAAATACAACCCCTGATTTTGTTTTCTCATGCCATCAGTAGGCTACATGTAGTGTATTTGTTGTTTTAGTGATAATGGGATGTAACACAGATCTCAGTCTGACAGCCAAGAGAGAAGCAGAGGACAGTTTGGAGATTAACGGTGACAGTGGTGACCAGCAACAAAAAGCAAACTTCTACCAGCAATTGGATGCGCACATACAAAAACTGAATATGAACAATAGAGAGACTTTTTGCCTGCCCCAAAACAAATACAACAAAGTTCTGCGGGTGCTCAGTTTGGACGAAAAGGAGGCATGTCCAGAGGGTCCAAAATTCAAACATTGGGCCAAAAAGCTGTACAAGCTCGGGATGGTCGGCTCGCAGAATATAATATTTTGCAAGAAGTCGGGTTGTCCGGTTGTCGCACGTGAGGAGATTTTCCAAACAATCTCCACATGCCACCCTAACGTTGGCCATTCTGGCCGAGACAAGACCTGGGCAGAAGTCAAAAGCAACTACGCCGGAATCAAATGGGATGTAATTGACATTTTCCTCAAGACCTGCACTAGTTGCTGCCAGAGGCAAGCAGTGAAGAGTCTACCATCAGGCAAGGCGATGATCAACCTGTCGTTCCTTCTTCGAGTTTGGATCGACCTAACTGACTTTAGAAGCCGACCAGACAATGAGTGCAAGTGGATTCTGCACGCCCGAGATTGCTTCTCCGAGTACAGCTGGGCATACGCCTTGAAGTCTAAGAGGGCTGCTGAGGTTGCAAGTCATCTCTTCGACCAGTTCTGCAGTTTTGGACCTCCGAGAATTCTCCACAGCGATAATGGGAGGTGAGTACTGTTTTATGTATTGTCATCCAGTGCACCTGAGCCTACCTTCAATGTTTTCTGGATAAAGGGATTTTGATAAGGCCTAAAAAATAAAAAATAAAGGTTTGTCTAGGTTAACCCGACGGACTCCCCGCAGACTCTAAACGGCTTTTTTCCATCCTTGTGTGTGTGTGTGTGTGTGTGTGTGTGTGTGTGTGTGTGTGTGTGTGTGTGTGTGTGTGTGTGTGTGTGTGTGTGTGTGTAAGGAGGGGTGGGGGGAGGGGGGGGGGGTTGGGGGAGCGGTGGGTTTTCGCAGCCTAGGAGTCAGAATGACGGGTTTTCACAGCCTGGGAGTCAGAATGACGGGTTTTCAGTCTGGGAGTCAGACTGATGGGTTTTTGCAGTCCGAGAGCGGCAGCCACAGTGGTGTGAGTTTGGAGCTGGAGGGTCAGAATGGGGCGGTTCCACAGTCTGGCAGTCATGACAGCGGTGCAGTTCATGCTGTTTCAGTCAACAATGATTCAACTGAGAAAAGAACGCGTGGAAGACAGTATCTCCTCTTGAGTGAAAACCACATTGTCGGTGCAGGAACAGAACACACGAACATTCCCTCTGTTAATGGTATGAAAGTAAGTCCACGTGAGCATGCCGTGCTGTCTGTTGATCAAGTGTTTGACCCTGCATGTGTGCCCACAGAGGGAAATCCAATGCAAGAGCGGTGGTTGAAAATGAGGCCAGTGCAGTTCACAGAGACAAGCGGTTGGCTGCAAGAAGAAACTTCCTGACGGCTGCCAGGCGCCAATAATCTCGGTACCAAAAGAAACTGAAAGATGTGACGAAGTCGTTTTCAGAGGGCAACACAGTGGGAGTTAAAATCCACAGTGCCAATAGAACCAACACAGATGTTAGGCTGCTCACTTGTAAAGTGCTCGAGTCCAAAACAGTGGGTGGTTGTGAGATGTACAAAGTGTACTGTCCTGCTGGTATTGTGAAAAATTGGTTGCGTGGTGAGGAACTGGTTGACATGAACAGTGTGGTGTTTCCCTCTTTGAATGCAATAGATCCTGCCAGACTGTCAAAGGTGACCTTGATTCACAAGTTTCAAGTTTCAAGTTTATTGGTCCATAACCCATGGGGGCATTTTGAACAATAAATACAATCAATACAATCATGATATATGCTAATATAATAAATAAATAAAAAATAAAAAAAATAAAAAAAATAGAAAATAAAAAAAAATTATGAAAAACTGTTACAAATTCTATTAGTAAAGTCCAAAATATTCTTTAGCAATTTCTTTTTCTTAGTCGCAAACAACTTTTTAAATTTAAGTGCATTAGGTTTTTTCCAATAGTAAGGTGGTAACAACTCAGCTCTTTCTTCTTTGAAAAAATCACAGACAAATAAATAATGGAATTCATCACCTATGTCATGCGATACACATTTGGTGCAAGTTCTTTCTGACCTCGGGATGTTAAGATAACGTTCTTTCTGTACAGGTAAATTGTTGTTTAATGTTCTAAACTTCATCATTGAAACACATTGCTGATATGGCAGGGTTGTGACGTAGTCTTCACATGCAAAAATATCTTTGAACATTCGATAATTCCAAAACATTTTTTTTTCCAATTTCTGTAAACCATTTATGGATATACTGGTCATATAGACTTCTTTTTACTTTCTTTTTAAACCATGTACTTGAGTATTGAGTATTTTCTTGAGAAGTCCAAAGGCCAGAGAGACCAATTTCATTTAAGGTTTTTTCAATGAAACATAAGTACTTGGATTCAATCATCTTGTTGATATACAATCTATAAGTAAAGCAATACACAATACTTGAAAATTTATTTTTATGAATAGGTCTAATCAGTTTATACCAATAGCAAAGCATTCTACATTTCATATTAACATCTAGTGGATATCTTCCAAGTTCACCAAATATCATAGCATTTGGAGTTGATTTTTTTAGTTTGAAAACAATTTTATAAAAACGCAATTGAAGTTTAGTAGCAAGTTCACAGGAACCAAAACCCCATACTTCACATCCATACAATAAAATTGGAGCAATCATTTTATCGAACAGGTCAACTTGTATGTCCACAGGTAGTGACAATTGTCTACAAGTGCGCAAAAGAACAAACATTGCCCTTGAGGCACGATCATATAGATTCTTCTGTGCGACTGAAAATGTATTATTATAATTAATCTTAAGGCCCAAGTACATTACATCAAACACTACTTCGATTAAATTGCCATTGTACGTAAACTGTGGTTTATTTCTAATTTTACCTCTGGAAAAAACTATAACTTTTGTTTTGTTTACATTAATATTTAGACGCCATTTTAAACAGTATTCGTGCATTTTGTTTAAACATTCTTGCAGGTTTTTTTCCGACTCTGAGCAGATCACAGTATCATCCGCATACAGTAATAAAAACATTTGAAACAAAGCATTTACATCCGTATCATCCATTCCAGCCACAATAGCCTCTCTTGACATAGATTGTAAACCATTACTGTTTTCCAACAGAAAAGGCTTTAGATCATTTAAAAATAGAGCAAAAAACAACGGTGACAAGTTTTCCCCTTGTCTAACTCCACACAAACTGGGAAAATATCCAGAACACTCACTATTAACTTTAACACAAGATTTGGCATTTTCATACACATTTCTTACAGTTTTTAAAAACTTCCCATTAACATCAGAACTAACTAATTTCTCCCATAAAAATGCACGGCGAACTTTATCAAACGCTTTTTCATAGTCTACAAATGCACAAAACAGTCGCTTCTTTTTGTTGAGAAAAATTTTTAATATACAATGCAAAGTAAAAACATGGTCTAGTGTTGAAAAACCTGTGCGGAAACCTGTTTGTTCTTGACCTAATTTGTTATTACTCTCCAAAAAGTTTGATAACCTATCATTTAAAATTGCACTGAAAAGTTTTCCGAAGCAGCTGAGTATAGTAATTCCTCTATAATTTGTGGGGTCAGCTTGAGAGCCTTTATTTTTGTACAATGGAATAATTTCACCTACGGCCCATTGTGTTGGAACCTTTCCTGACTGCAAAACAACATTAAACAACAATACATAAATATCAATCATTCGATCATGTGACGCTTTTAAATACTCATTAATTATTTTATCCTGACCGCATGCCTTATTGTTTTTTAGCTTGTCTATACATTTGATAACTTCCTCCTTTGTAAAAGGCGCATTAAGAAATTCATTACTTGCTTCATTTAAATGTTCATTACTATCATCCATTTCATTTTCATCACACTCTTGTAGTTTAGTGAAATGTTCGAAAAACTCAGAACAAGTTGGATAGTTAGTTTTGGAATTATTCTTTTTATTTTTATTTAGAAGAGTCCAGTATGCTTTCGGGTCAGTACTTCTTAACCTTCTCAAAGTTTTAACGAACTCATTATGATACGACTTGCATTCCTTTCACGCATCACGCGCATCCACCAGATGGCAAAATCAGGCCGTCGCGAGAACGGTATGTTCTTGCAAAGGCAGCTGCAAAACAAAGAAGTGCTGCTGCAAAGATGCAGGAATTCCCTGCAGCACCAAGTGCCATCCTCGCTCTGACAAAACAAACTGTCAAAATACAGACAAGAAAAGAACCCTCAAGACTGACAAAACTGGAAAAGTTGTTAGACCATGTCGTGTAATTAAAGATGTGGGTGTGTGTGCAATAAATTATGAATGAACGTTAAATTGGCTTGGTTAACTCTTCCATCACAAACAAAAAATAGTTACGACATCTGTCCACAACACTCTTTAATTCAGCATTGTCGAGTCCACTACATACACAAGGCAAAAACATATGTTTTGGGTAAAATGCTGGAAAAAAACTGAGTCGGTCAGCAGGACTACGTTCTAAAGTTCAGTAAAATCTGGCACAAAATGAAGCAATTTTCAAGTCTGATTCCAGTTTCCACTAGGGCAAAGTAGAATTCTACTTTCCCCTAGAGATTGAATTCCAGTTTCCCCTAGAGGAAACTGGAATTCCAGTTTCATCTGGCAATAATCCAGAGGAAAGTAGAATTCCAGTTTCCTCGAGGGGAAACTGGAATTCTACTTTCCCCTAGGGGAATCTCAGATTCCTCTGGATTCCACTTTCCACTGTGACAGATATAAATATCTAGGGCTGTTTTCAGTATTGTTGATATCATGTTCTGTTTGATTAAGGGTATTCAGCTGGTAGTCCCTTGTTTTCACTACCTATTTTATTCATGTTTGTATTACTTAGTTAGTGGAAGAATCTTGTGTAATGTATATTTGATGGTGTATGCTTTTAATTAAACGTTGCTGACTATGAATGTAGATGTAAATGCTTGTATAACTGTGTTTTAATTTTAAATGTGTCAAGCGCAAAGAGCATAATTGTAAAGCTATGATGTTGCGCTATATAAATGCTCCTTTATTATTATTATTATTATTATTATTACTCTCTTTCTCACTTTCTCTCTCTCTCTCTCTCTCTCTCTCTCTCTCTCTCTCTCTCTCTCTCTCTCGTCTACTCTCTCTCTCTCTCTCCCTCTCTCGTCTACTCTCTCTCTCTTTCTTTCTCTCGTCTACTCTCTCTCTCGTCTACTCTCTCTCTCTCTCTCTCGTCTTCTCTCTCTCTTGTCTTCTCTCTCTCTCTCGTCTTCTCTCTCTCTCTCTCGTCTTCTCTCTCTCTTTCGCGCTCTCTCTCTTATTTAAATGTTATTCCATTTTATATTCTTGTTGCATTTAGCATGTTTCCTTCTATTAATTATGTCCATGTGTATGCTCCTTTTTGTGAATATCATATGTTTAGTATTTGTAAGGACAGGTTGTTAGACAAGACATGTGCCTCAAACCTTTATCCTTGTAAAATACAGTTTGTTCGTTCGTTCGATCGTTCGTTCGTTCGTTCGTTCGTTCTCTATGTCACACTCTCTAATTTTCTCTCTCTCTCTCGTCTTCTCTCTCTCTCTCTCTCTCTCTCTCTCTTTCTCTCTTATTACCTCTCTCTCACTGAATCTCGCTCTCCCTTTGTGTGTTTGTGTGTGTGTGTGTGTGTGTGTGTGTGTGTGTGTGTGTGTGTGTGTGTGTGTGTGTGTGTGTGTGTGTGTATGTGCGTGTATTGTAGCTGCATTTTTCAACAATTACAAAGCATATGTCTTTATCGTTACCGTTGTTTTCAAGAGTGCATACTTTTTCTACCAGTCTGTGTCGGGATGAGCAATACTAGATCATTGTTATCTGAGTGTGAGGATGAAAATATCGTCATACCTAAGGTGAAGTAGACATAACCTTTTCCTCCGTAGTTTGTGAAATCTAGCCGCCATCTGCCTCCCACTTTTTTCACCCAATGTGGAAGTCGTATAGTCAGGTTCAGATTTGGAACGGATCCTGTCAGCGATGCTGTGCTGTAATATGTTAAACAAAAGTAATGTCTAAGTGTCCATTTTTGTGTTAGTAAAAATGTTAGCATCACATCAGACTCTGCCACAGGTCAGCTTCCAATAGGAAGTAGCCCGATGGCCAATTCTGAGTTAAAATATTCTCTCCGCCAGGAGTACACTAATCGAGGTCAAACCAAATTTTCACTTCGCAAAATCTTTAATTCTGTTTCAGACTTACAAGCCTGACGAGACGTATTCGGATTTGTCTAATTCACGGTAAGTGTAAATTTGAACTCCGGTGCTTACATTTAAAATCACATAGTCGATGTTAATACACTTGAGCCTGTGCGAATAAAACAATAACCACAATATGTTGGTCGTTGAGCAACAAGATGATAGAGATTCCAACTCGGGTAGTTACACGAAATACTGTTCTGTATAAAGACGATGAGTAAATGCTATTGTCATCATTTTCACGAGTTTTCATTCATAACCAACCGGGTAACAAACAACACTGTTCATATGTGACAAATGGAGGTGGTGAATGGGTTTGAGCTTCAGGTGAAACGTGGATTATGAAAGTAAAAGCCAATCACGCAGATTATTTGATGTGTGGAACCATCGTTGCTTTGGATTCGTGTTTCCGGGGACAACGATTGTAAGCATTCACTCTCAAAGACCCAATTAATGTTGATAATTACCGCGGTGACTCATTGGTCAATTTGCAACTTATTTATGTAATCGTAAAATTAACAACGAAAAGTCATGACAACTTAAAAGAAAAGGCATATGCCAAAAACTTACTGAACTCGCAAATATGGTGGCACCTCTGTACATTTTTCGACGGGAAGAAAAGCGACGAACAGTTTACTTTTGACGTCACAGATAAGTATGACATGTTATATCGAACTTCTGACGCGCTTTGCGGCCCTGAATTTGCATTCTAAACATTACGTTCAGATCAGGGATCCCCGTTTATTATTGTGTGTACTTTTGCTCTTACAAAATGATGACAAAACGTTGTTTGGTGGCTTGTTGTCAGACCAGCATTTGTGTTGGTCCTCGGGGAGCATATCGCCTTTTGTTTCATCTTTATCAACCTCGGCCTTGGTCGATAAAGATGAAACAAAAGACGATATGGTCCCCTTATACCAACAAAAAAAGCTGGTCTGCCAACAAGCCGCCACACATCTTATATTATTTCAGTGAGATAATTAAACAATAACTATTATTGATACTATTTCAGTGCGAGAATAAAACAATGAATGATACCATTTCAGCGAGAGAACTTAACTATACAGACACAGGGCGTGACATACGTGTGGTGAGGGGGGGAGGGGTTTTCAAATTGTGGTAGGAGTACATTAGTTGAGGGTGCGAAGCACCCGAATCTACTAAGGGGGTCCGGATGTATGCCTCCCCGAATTTTTTTTTAAAATCTAGATTAAAACATGTGCAATCTGGCGCATTCTGGGAGTATTTGTCTTGAGTTTTGTTTTTTATATATGATATATACTTTATTTTGTTAACTTTCGGAGGAGGTACATGGTCAGGCCAGGGGGAGTTTCGGGGGGGGGGGGGGGGTCCAAGCAACAGGACCCGGCCCCCCCCCCCCCTGGATCCGGACCTGAGACAGAATGATATTTTTGAATACGAACCTGACACAGTCTACTTTTTCCGGTCCGTAGGTTCCATTGGACGAGTCATATTCGAGAAGCTCACAGGCAACAATCTTGCGATCATACGCGGTGACGGGGAAGGGGACTGTGTGAAGCTCAGAGGTGGCTAGAATCGAGATATCCCCGGCTCCAAACTTCGGATCGCCTTTTAAAAAAATGAATGACTAATTAAATGTAATTGAAGCTTGCGCAGGCACCCACACACTCAGACACAGTCACACACAGTCACACACACACACACACACACACATACACATACACACCACACCACACCACTGTGACAAACACACACATACACACACACACACACACACACACACACACACACACACACACACACACACAGGATGGACAGCCAAGCTAAACAAAAAGAACATTATATCTGATTTTTTTTTGTATAGGAACGCTTTAAAGTTGATGTGTCTATAGTGCTTTTCTTGAATGAGAGGTTACATGCCGAGAGTCTCTGTGGATATTGCAAATAATGGTCGAAGTTAGTGGATCAAGAACTGAAAAGGCGAGCTTTAGCGAGCTTTTTCATGACCGCGAACTGAGACCATTATTTTTAATATCCACTGTATTGTGACGAGGTGTAGCCTATTTATTCATCCTTTCTTCAGTTTTTCCACACACAAAAGAACACAGTGTGCCACAGTTTGATCGAATTGAATTATAATCATTCTGCCTGTATACCCGCGTAGGTGAGTGATTAACGCGCGACTGTATAGTTCCGTGGAAATCATTCAATTCTGCTAAAACTTCATAACAGTTTCTTTGGTTAGGGATAAACTCAAGGACACAGTTGTGCTGTTGTTCTGCTGTAACAGTAAATGCATTTTTTTGGGGTCACCCTGTATAATTATACATTTTGTTGTAAGATTATGTCACAAACAAAACTTGGGTATATAAGTTAAGTAGGATTTTACCAGATAATGTTAAACACAAATTAAGTGATTCCAGCAGTTCAGTTATCTGTGTATGGTTTTTTGTGAATAAAGCATTCCAGATTTTATGTAAAGGTTGCTTAACTTTTTTTTTAGCAAGAGCGTACAATTCCAGATTTTTTTTAATGTCCCATATGGTAACCCCATTTTAAAACAAAATTAAACAAGTTTTGGGTAAACCTTACAATGCTCGATAAACATGTTCTGTTATCTCTAAGAGTTGTTGGTGTGCGAAATATTGTCAAATATGCTTTTGTGATCGTGTGTTTGTGTTATTAGAAATGCGATGTGGTGCTGGCTTAAATCCAAACTCACTGTTCACAAAGAGATTTTTGAAACCATCAAACGCAAAGTAAATGACTTAGTTGAAGGCGCTAAAACTGCTTTCTTCTCTGCCCAGATTATAGGTAGTAGAACATGCAAAGAACTTTTTCAAAATTTCAATTCTCTGCTTGGAAAACAGACGGTTTCCAGCCTCCCCACCACCCATGACCCCAAGGACCTGCCAACTGTATTTTCTGACTACTTCACTGAGAAGATCGAAATCATCAGAAATAGCTTTCCTCCACCAGTGGCTTCGCCTCCGGCTTCACAATTCTCTGGTTCTTTGTTGGATAGCTTCATTCCTGTATCTGAGCAGTTTGTTTTGAAGATTTTGAAGAACACAGTGCCAAAGTCTTGTGAGCTAGACCCCATCCCCACCAACTTGTTTTATGAAAACCTTGACCTTTTTCTTCCCATCATAACCAACATAATCAACTCTTCTCTCACTTCTGGCACTGTGCCAATGGACTTGAAAACTGCAGTAGTTAAACCTTTGATCAAGAAACCATCTCTGGATAAAAATCAGTTGAAAAACTATAGGCCTGTTTCCAACTTGCCATTCATTTCTAAAATTCTGGAAAAAGTAGTGCTTAGTCAGCTTCTCTCCCACCTTGAAACCAACAACCTCTGCAACCCTCTTCAGTCAGCGTATAGGGCTGGCCACAGCACCGAGACTGTTTTGCTTCGTGTTGTGAATGACATTCTTTCTGCTCTGGATAATGATGACCTATCAGTTCTGCTTCTCTTGGATAACTCAGCTGCGTTCGATACGATCGATCACTCTGTTCTGCTCTCTCGTCTCGAATCTGTTTTTGGCATTCACTCTACCGCTCTTCACTGGTTTAGTTCATATCTACAGGGCCGTAGTCAGTATGTGTCTGTCAATAATCTCTCATCTCCTCCATCTCCTCTCTGTTTCGGCGTTCCCCAGGGATCAGTTCTAGGCCCAGTTTTATTTGTACTATACACCACTCCTCTCTCTGCCGTCATCAAGCAACACGCAGTCAATCACTACCTCTTTGCAGACGACACACAACTCCAACAAGCATGCAAGCCTACAGAAATCCAAGCGGTGATGCACACTCTCCAAAACTGCACTTCAGATATTAAATCATGGATGACAAACAATATGCTCAAGTTAAATGATGACAAGACTGAATTTCTTCTTTTCTCTGGAGCTTCCTGTTCGACCACTTCCCTTCCAGCCTCCATCACAGTAGGTTCTAGTGACATTTCTCTCTCTGATAGTGCTAGGAATCTTGGGTTCATCATGGACTCCCACCTCTCAATGAAACAACACATCAAAAAAGTCTGTCAGACATGTTACTTTGAGATCAGAAGAATAGGTTCCATAAGAAAATTTCTCACTGTTGATGCTACTAAAACTCTCGTTACATCCTGCATTCTGTCCAGATTAGATTACTGCAACTCCCTTCTCATAGGCTGCCCTGACTCCACTCTCCAACCCTTGCAAAAAGTACAACACTCTGCTGCACGTCTCATTTTCAGAGCACAGCATCGACAACCCTGCACTCCTCTCATGAAAGAACTTCACTGGCTTCCTGTATCTGAACGTATTAGGTATAAAGCTGCCTGCTTCTGCTACAATATCATCTCTGAATCGGCACCTGCCTATCTTTCTGAACTGGTCTCTCTCTACACTCCCTCTCGCACCCTTCGTTCTTCTGATGATGCTCGACTTCTCTGTCAAGGTCGCTTTAAACGCAAGGCTCATGGCTTCCGCACGTTTTCGTATTATGGACCTCAGTTATGGAATTCACTCCCCTTTCAATTACGTCACTCTCCATCCATTTCATCTTTTAAGTCCAATTTGAAAACTCACTTGTTCCAACAACACTACGGATAGTTCCTTAGTATAGAGTCTGGGGATGTGAGATGTGCATGATGTGTTGTTTGAATCTGACAGTGATTGTATGATTTTTGTATACATGTATTGTTGTCCCGCGCTTTGAACTTTTGATAAGGCGCTTTATAAATGCCCGTTATTATTATTATTATTTTAAAGACAAATTTCCATGTCACAGTTTATGTAATATGAAAATGGACATTAAAGTTTTCTTATCTTATCTTATCTTAGCTTAGCTTATCTTATCTTATCTTAGCTTAGCTTATCTTATCTTAACCCTTATCGATGAATACGCGAACTGAGGCCCACGAGAAGCTTTGGGAAATGGCAGTCACTGGGGCGGATTGCGTACTTCGCCTTAAAACCGTATTGACGATTTAGTACGACCGGGAACACATAAGAAGAAGAAGAAGAAGAAGAAGAAGAAGAAGAAGAAGAAGAAGAAGAAAAAGAAGAACAAGAAGGAGAAGGAGGAAGAGGAGGAGGAAAAGGAGAAGAAAAAGAAGAAGGAGAAGGAGGAAGAGGAGGAGGAGGCATGGGTGGGGGGGGTGGGGGGGGTAGAAGGGTGAAACGAAGAAGAAGGAGGAGGGGGAGAAGGAGTAAAAGAAGAAGAAGACAAAAACAACAATATCAACAACAACAACAACAACAACAACAACAGCAACAACAACAACAACAACAAAACTTACATTTGACGATGATCATCTGTGTCTTGTTTTCACGGGCATCTGCCATCTCACAGCTGACCATACCTGTGTCACTACACTGAACGTTGTGGATGACGTGCTCAACACGATTCAGGTCATTGGGTCCTGTAGACATGACAGCATCAAGCACCACACTGTCCTTCTTCAGCACTGCTGGCTGTCCTGGTTTTCCTTTATCCCACAGGCAAGAGATGTTGACGGTACTGTTTGGGATAGCTGGAGAGTCCTCACTGATTGATGCATTGTTGCTCTGGACTGTAAGGCTGGAAATCACTAGTGGTTCTGTCGGTGAGAATAAAGCAAATTGCGTTATTGGCAACATATTCCACCCGCTTTTGGGGACGAAAAAGGAGGACGAAAACGAAAATAATGCTTAGAGAAATTAGTTTTCAAAGATAATCCAAATGACACCATTTAGAATTTGAATAATTGAACGGTCATTTTAAGGTACTTTTTGTTGTAGTTGACGTATTAACGGATGGGTAGATTTCAGACCGTTTGATTTTATGAGTGTCCCTTTAATTGAATCGAACAACCACCACATTCCGCTGTGCCTAAATGGTTGAATGATGTTTTAGTTTGTAAAGTGGACTTTACACAGGGCTGTCTCTTATTTCTGAATATAATGTAAGGTACAATTGCACCCATTCTTGTACCCCAACTAAAACATTCATTCCCGCGACATTTCATTCAAACTGTCTGTGCCATTAAAGGCCCTCCACTTGGCTATCACAGGGGCGGATCAGTTGCTTTGTAAGGGGGGAGGGGCACTTTGAATTGAAAGTGAATGTGATGGGCGCGAAGCGCCCGAATTTGCTAGGGGGGTCCGGGGGCATGCCCCCCCGGAAAATGTTTTTGCCCAAAGAAGCAAAATGGTGCCATCTGGTGCCATTTGAACTTAGAAATGGTCATAGAATCAGCATAGAAAAATCCTTTTTTTTTCTTCTTCTTTTTTTTTTCGGGGGGGGGGGGGGCAGGGGGTGCCCCCCCCCCTCGTCCGCCCCTGTATCAGGCCCATTTTTCGCATCCAAGATTTCTGTTACATGTGTCATGTGAGAGAGAGAGAGAGAGAGAGAGAGAGAGAGAGAGAGAGAGAGAGAGAGAGAGAGAGAGAGAGAGAGAGAGAGAGAGAGAGAAAGAAAGAAAGAAAGAAAGAGAGAAAGAAAGAGAGAGAGAGAAAGAGAGAGAAAGAGAGAGAGAGAAAGAGAGAGAGAGAGAGAGAGAGAGAGAGAGAGAGAGAGAGAGACGTACCAAACACGAATATCATGACTGTCCTGTTGAACTCTTTACCATTGGTCAGTGTCCCCGTCAACGTCCAGTTACGGTCTTGTAAACCGTCAATCTGTCGAATTGTGTGTGCATACAGCGGAGTTTCGGGACTGCACGAACAACTCGACGTATTTGAGTTGACACGTGGCGGAATGCAGGTTCCATTCTTGTGGTTAAATATGCAGAGTGGCTCCCATTGAAATTCTGCTCTTTCTTTATCTTTATATATTTCTATTTTGAAAATGGTTGCATTTGGATCACACAAATTGTCATAACGCACAGAGAAATTGAGCGTAAGTGTGGAGTTCTCTTCCACCTGGAGATGGGTGATATTCCCAGTGTCGAAAGAGGGACCTGCGAAACAATAAAATGAAAATCGAGTTGCTAATTTGTTTGGGGCGGGGAAAAGTCTTTAATCATGTTTTTTTAGTTCATGCTAGAACAAATATAAGTTTTTCACAGTGCATTTCTGCAGATAGGACATTCATGTGTTCGCCGTACACAACGTAATTGATTCAGCGTTTTTGGTATCGTCCTGATGTTATGAAGCGAGCTAGGTCATAACCGAGTTTGGTGCAAGGCCTTGTTTAAAACTTTGAAGATGCATTATCAACACATAAGGTAACAAGTCGCGTGAAGCGATATAAAAACATTTAGTCAATCTGTGGGCATCAAACCAAAAGATCACCAAAAACCAGGCATCGCCGAGACTACATTCTGATAGTCTCGGCTAAACTTTCCCGAAGACCTAGAAGGGTGACGCTCGTCGCCGCGAACATTATACTCGAGCGCGTTTTTCAAGTAAACATAACATATCTATATATTTTTTAATTCAGGAAAAAAAGAGGAATAAAATGCAATGATTTTTTAATCTGTAAGTGAAAATTGGTTTTAAAGACAACTTTAATGAGCAAACTAATTAAATAATGTTTAAGATTCTGAGCCGAAATGCAATACCAACGTCCGGACTGAGTCAAACATTGCTTGACTAAATTTCAATCCATTTGGTTAAAAAATGAGGGCGTGACAGTGCCGCCTCAACAAACAAACAACAACTCGCGTAAGGCGAAATTACTACATTTAGTCAAGCTGTGGAACTCACAGAATGAAACTGAACGTAGTCCGCCGCTAGTGCAAAAGGCAGTGAAAGTGACGAGCCTGTTTGGCGCGGTAGCGGTTGCGCTGTGCTTCATAGCACGCTTTTCTGTGCCTCTCTTCGTTTTAACTTTCTGAGCGTGTTTTTAATCCAAACATATCATATCTATATGTTTTTGGAATCAGGAACCGACAAGGAATAAGATAAAATTGTTTTTAAATCGATTTCGGAAATTTAATTTTGATCATAATTTTTATATTTTTAATTTTCAGAGCTTGTTTTTAATCTAAATATAACATATGTATATGTTTTTGAAATCAGAAAATGACGAAGAAGAAGATGAAATTGTTTTTGGATCGTTTTTAAAAAAAATAATTTTAATTACAAGTTTCTGATTTTTAATGACCAAACTCACTCATTAGTTTTTAAGCCACCAAGCTGAAATGCAATACCAAACCCCGGCCTTCGTCGAAGATTGCTTTGCCAAAATTTCAATCAATTTAATTGAAAAAAGAGGGTGTGACAGTGCCGCCTCAACTTTTACAAAAAGCCGGATATGACGTCATCAAAGGTATTTATCCAAAAAAAGAAAAAAATGTCCGGGGATATCATTCCCAGAAACTCTCATGTAAAATTTCATAAAGATCGGTCCAATAGTTTGGTCTGAATCCGGCGCTCTACACACACACACACACACACACGCACAGACACACACACAGACACACACAGACACAGACACACACATACACCACGACCCTCGTCTCGATTCCCCCTCTATGTTAAAACATTTAGTGAAAACTTGACTCAATGTAAAAACGGATATGACGTCATCAAAGACATTTATCGAAAACTACACACACACACACACACACACACACACACACACACACACACACACACACACACACACACACACACACATACATACACACACCATGACCCTCGTCTCGATTTCCCGTCTATGTTATAATATTTAGTTAAAACTTGACCAAATGTAAAAAGACGAGTTAAGTATACTGTTCAAAAAAAGAAACGCATAGTTGCTACTTGCCAAATTTGTTTTATTTTTCGAAAAAATTAACAGAAAATCCAATATTTAGATTATTTGTTTGAAATTTGGTATGGACACAGTTGAATGGACACACAGTTCATTTGCATCTTCAAATCAATCAGTCAATCAATACGATTGGGTGCCGAGGCTGTCAAGTCAGTAGGGGGTGTGACTGCCTTGAGCAGCAACAACTGCCCGGCACCTTCTGGGCATGGACTGGATCAGATGCCGGATATCTTGCTGTGGGATGGTGTCCCACTCCTCCTGAAGTGCCTGCAATAGATCGCGGTGATTTGCCGGCGCTTCTTCTCGCCTGCGCACACGTCTGTCCAATTCATCCCAGAGGTGTTCTATCGGGTTCATGTCTGGCGACATGGATGGCCAGGGAAGCACCTGGACATGGTGGTCAGTGAGGAACTGGGTGGTGAGTCGTGCTGTGTGCGGGCGAGCGTTGTCCTGCTGGAATATGGCATCCTGGTCAGCCAGAAGAGGAAGGGCGTGTGGGCGCAGAATTTCCTCCACGTATCGCTGGGCAGTTATGCGCCCTTGGACGTGCACCAGGGTGCTCCTTCCAGCGGTATTGATCGCCCCCCACACCATATGACGCCTCCACCACCATGAACGGGTGCCTCATCCACACAGTTGGGCGCGTAACGTTCGTTTACTCTCCGGTAGACCCTCCTCCGACCATCATGTCGCTGGAGCAGGAAGTAGGACTCGTCGCTGAACCACACGTGTCTCCAGTGATTCCGGACGGTCCAGCGAAGGTGCTGGTTGCCCCACTGCACTCGGTTCTGGCGATGGCGGCGGGTGAGGACAGCTCCTCTGTGAGGTCTGCGAGCTCTCAAACCAGCTTCATGCAGGCGGTTCCGCACGGTCTGGTCCGATAATCGGTGTGGCCCGGGGAGAGCCTGGACAGAAGATGAGGCCGACAGGAAACGATTCCGGAGGTGGCGGAGCCGTATGAAGCGGTCGTGAGCAGCAGTTGTCGCCCTTGGTCTTCCCGCTCGTGGCAAGTCAGCAACGGAGCCAGTGGCTTGAAACCTGACCCACAGTCTACTGATGGTGCTCTGGGACACGTGGAAGTGCCTGGCGATTGCACTTTGACTTTGGCCTGCTTGTAAACGACCCAATGCAATTTGGCGGTCTTCTCTGCTCAATCGGGCCATCTTTCGTCGCTGAATTGTCGTCTGATTTCTTTGTGGCGAACAATCCGCTTTTATGGGTTTTGGAAGACATGGTGAGAGCTCAATATTCCCCGAGTTTCACGAGATTACACTGAAGCATGACGAGTGGTCATGCCAAATGAGCAATTTTGACATTGTAGCCACTGATAACGCATGCGTCACGTGCAGAGCTCACTTGTGGCAATGGACGAAAGGTCGACGACCAGATAAACATTTTCTGCAGTTTGGTGGATATCCTTGTAGCCATATAACTAAATTAACCAAATATTACAAGCTATGCGTTTCTTTTTTTGAACAGTATATATAAGATTCACCTGGAGCATCCGATTAGGCATAAAAAAACAAACAAAACACACGCCTCCGCGAAGCATGCGAACGTAGTACTTACAGAACCTATTTTCTCTAATTCTGAGCACATTTTAAGAGTACAAATGACTGTCTATATATTTTTGAACTAGATGAATACCCGCTTCACCGGGTAGCCGGCTTCGCCGGGAAGAAGTAGAACCGCTTCGCCGGGTGAGTGGCGCACCGTACGCCGGCTTCGCCGGGTGAGTGGCGCACCGTCCGCCATTGACGCCACACGAAGGAAATCTTCTAAAAATAGTAACGGGAATATGGATTGGGCGTTGTGGACAGTGACCTTCTAAAAATAGTAACGGGAATATGGATTGACGCCACACGAAGGAAGGGAGATAAACGCAAAACACGGGAGAAGATAAGGAAGAGTTACTGGGAATGGATCTGGGAAGATGAACAGAAAAACCAAAATCGGTTCAGCGCTGCGCGCTGAGAGCACGTCGTGTTGAACATTCTCATCGACCAGGTTGTGTTCGGTGTCTACCTGAATATGCCCACCAAATTTGAAGCAGATCCATCGAGAACTTTGGCCGTGCATCGCGAACACACACACACACACACACACAAGCCATATATATATATATATATATATATATATATATACTAGATGATTACCCGCTTCGCCGGGTACCGGCTTCGCCGGGAAGAAGTGAGCCGAATACCAGGCTGCGCCTGGGACCCGGCTTTGCTGGGTGTACGCCGGCGCAGGAAAGAAGATAAACGCGCAAAACACTGGAGACCTTCTAAAAATAGTAACGTGCAGTGACCTTCTAAAAATAGTAACGGGAATATGGATTGACGCCACATGGAGGAAGGGAGATAATCGCGGCTGAAAACACTGGAGAAGATAAGGAAGAGTTACTGGTAGTGGATCCCGACAACAACAAACAAGTCGCGTAAGGCGAAATTACAACATTTAGTCAAGCTGTCGAACTAACAGAATGAAACTGAACTCACTGCATTTTTACAGCAAGAGCGTATACTCGTAGCATCGTCAGTCCACAGCTCGATGCACAGGCAGTGAAATTGACAAGAAGAGCGGGGTAGTAGTTGCGCTGAGAAGGATAGCACGCTTTTCTTTATCTCTATTCTTTTTAACTTTCTGAGCGTGTTTTTAATCCAAACATATCACATCTATATGTTTTTGGAATCAGGAACCCACAAGGAATAAGATGAATTTTTAAATCGATTTCGGAAATTTTATTTTAATAATAATTTTTATATTTTTAATTTTCAGAGCTTGTTTTTAATCCGAATATAACATATTTATATGTTATTGGAATCAGAAAATGATGACAAATAAGATAAACGTAAATTTGGATCGGTTTAAAAAAATTTAGTTTTTTTTTACAATTTTCAGATTTTTAATGACCAAAGTCATTGATTAATGTTTAAGCCACCAAGCTGAAATGCAATACCGAAGTCCGGCCTTCGTCGAAGATTGCTGGGCCAAAATTTCAATCAATTTGATTGAAAAATGAGGGTTTGACAGTGCCGTCTCAACTTTTACAAAAAAGCCGAATATGACGTCATCAAAGGTATTTATCGAAAACAGGAAAAAAACGTCCGGGGATATCATTCCCAGGATCTCTCATGTCAAATTTCATAAAGATCGGTCCAGTAGTTTGGTCTGAATCGCTCTACACACACACACAGACAGACAGACAGACAGACAGACACACACACACACACACACACACATACACACACACATACACCACGACCCTCGTCTCGATTCCCCCTCTCATATGTTAAAACATTTAGTCAAAACTTGACAAAACGTAATAACAAGTCGCGTAAGGCGAAAATACAATATTTAGTCAAGTAGCTGTCGAACTCACAGAATGAAACTGAACGCAATGCAACGCAGCAAGACCGTATACTCTTAGCATCGTCAGTCCACCGCGCACGGCAAAGGCAATGAAATTGACAAGAAGAGCGGGGTAGTACTTGCGCTGAGAAGGATAGCACGCTTTTCTGTACCACTCTTCGTTTTAACTTTCTGAGCGTGTTTTTAATCCAAACATATCATATCTATATGTTTTTGGAATCAGGAACCAACAAGGAATAAGATGAAAGTGTTTTTAAATTGATTTGGACAATTTAATTTTGATAATAATTTTTATATTTTTAATTTTCAGAGCTTGTTTTTAATCCAAATATAACATATTTATATGTTTTTGGAATCAGAAAATGATGGAGAATAAGATGAACGTAAATTTGGATCGTTTTATAAAAGAAATATTTTTTTTACAATTTTCAGATTTTTAATGACCAAAGTCATTAATTAATTTTTAAGCCACCAAGCTGAAATGCAATACCGAAGTCCGGGCTTCGTCGAAGATTACTTGACCAAAATTTCAACCAATTTGGTTGAAAAATGAGAGCGTGACAGTGCCGCCTCAACTTTCACGAAAAGCCGGATATGACGTCATAAAAGACATTTATCGAAAAAATGAAAAAAACGTCTGGGGATTTCATACCCAGGAACTCTCATGTCAAATTTCATAAAGATCGGTCCAGTAGTTTAGTCTGAATCGCTCTACACACACACACAGACACACAGACATACATACACCACGACCCTCGTCTCGATTCCCCCCTCTGCGTTAAAACATTTAGTCAAAACTTGACTAAATGTAAAAACCCAAAAAAATCGGTTCAGTGAGCACAGCGCTGCACGCGGAGAGCACGTGTTGAAATATCTCATCGATGAGGTTGTGTCCGGGGTGTAGCTGAATACGGTGTCCAAATTTGAAAAAGATCCATCGAGAACTTTGGCCGTGCATCGCGAAGACACAGACACAAGTCGTATATATATATATGACTAAGTGCCAAAAGGTGCTCACAGAACAGAAGACGACTTTGTTTTACAATAAAAATGTTTCTAAAAACGTGTGTCTGCTGAAAATTGGTGTGTGTGTGGATGAATGTGCGAAGAGATAGTGGACATAATTTCGTGTGTCTGACTTGAACGGTTTTGAAGTTATCTTTGTTTAAAGTCAAAAATAACGCCAAAACCGGCCATCTAAAAACGGACATCGTGATACCTCGTGTTTTGAATATGCCACAAAAAAATAACAAGAAGCACAAATGAATTGCATTTAGTTTGATTGAATGCCTGAAACATCGCTTTACAGACGAGATCAAACGTCAAATCTAAATCTCGAGAGAATTATTTTTTTTCGATAACCGAATTGTAAGGTGTCGCACGCAAGATGTGTCGTCATCACGGCATACATTTTTCAATCGCAGATATTTACTAAATTTCTTTTTCAAAAACTCTGGAATTGATGTCGACACGTCAAGCGATAACGGTGTATCAAACTGCTGTCTTTCAAGTAATCCAGCAAAGACTGCAGAACTTTTGAACAGCATTTTTGAAAACGATTTGAAAATTTCGTCATATCTTGCGTGCGACAAAATGTTCGGTAATTAACGGTTATTTTCTTTTAAAAACAAAATTTACATGTACAAAGATCTACTTCATCTACGGAACCACGTGACACATTCTGTGTTCAAAATTTGTGAAGAAATCACGAACCACGAATGCGCTATCAAGTGTTGAAATTATGTCGTCAACATCTTTTCAGATCTTGCGTGCGACACCATCTTGCGTTCAACATAAAATGTCACTACCTTATCGAGTTTAATGGGTAAAACTAACTATTTGTTGTCTTAGTTTAATCTTCTTAATTAAAAGCGTAATAAAACCGAACTTCCAAGATGAATTTTAATTGAGATTAGCGAAAGAGCGGGCACGCAAGTTGACCTTAAAGTAAAAGAATGATAACACGAGCGTTTGTCGTGTTGTCTTGCGTGCAACACATTGTCCAAAAAGGAAAATGTATATTTTTCTCAGACGTTTTTTAAGTTGAAACCTTGAAACTTCACACACATTTGGGGTTTAATCGCCCCCATGCATGGTAAAAATCTTGTTGACCCTTGTCAGATTTCAAGGTCACGGCTGGGTCACATGTGGTTCAGAAAACGGATGAAACATTTTTTCAGAGATTTTTGAAGCTAGAACCTTCAAACTTCAAACAACGCTTTTGCTTAATGATTGTTCAACATGGAGAATTCAAGGTTGATCCTTGAGAAATGTGAAGGTCATAGCAGGGTCTCGTGTGGGTAAAAAAAAAAGGAAATTGTATTGAACTTCAATTTATATAAAACCAAAGTCTGGTTGATCTGTTTTAAGATTTAAGGTCAAATCTGTTATTTAAGGTCAAATCAAATAGAAATTTGTTGATGCTTAAATCTTTGAAACTTCCAACAGGTTTGAGGTTTGACAACTTCTGGACTTTGAAATCTGGTATGGTTGATCCTGGTAATATTAATTGGTCAAAACATCAAGATCAACAATTATAAAATAAGCACTTTCACCAATGTCAAGTGAGCAATAGCAGCAAACGTGAGTCTTATAAAGATTATCACTTTTTGTGTGACCTCAACTTGACCCCTCTGAATGCTCTCAATCATGGAAATTGACCACACTTTGATTATAACCAAACAACATCAAAACTTTGGAATGTGTGAAGTTTCAAAGGTGTTGCTTAAAAGGCGTTCGTGAAAATGACGATTGTATGTGTCTGACTTCAATGCGACCCCGCTGCGACCTTGACGTTTGATTTTATCAACCAGACTTTCATCATGTGTGAATGACTTCAAACACTATAAAACTAGTTGAAGAAATTGACAATTTTTCAAAGTTTAAGCCAGATGGCACTGCTGTGACCTTGAAATTTGACAAACATTAACCAGGCGGTCACCTTTTTTAGAAAATATCCTTAAAGGATCTTTAACCTTACTGTGACCTTGGAATTTGATGAGGTTCAATTTAACTTGCGTAGTGTGCCAAGTTTCAAGGCCCTAGCTTCAAAAACATATGAGAAAACCTCATTGAAAAATGTATATGTTTGACCTCAACGCGACCCTGCTGTGACCTTGACTTTTTCAACCAGACTTTAATCGTGTGTGAACATTATACACTAGAACTGTGTGTATTTTCAAAGCTCGTTCTATAAACGCGCTGAATAAATTGAAAATATTCCACATTTGGACCAGATGTGACCCCGCTGTGACCTTGAACTTTGACAAAGATTAACCAGCAGGTCACTTTTAATGAGGTTTTATAAAAATGCTGAAAGTATGTGAAGTATTTAAAGTCTAACTGATCTAGTATTAAAACATGTAAGACGTGACAACGACAATTTTCCAGTTTGCAAAGGAAATTTAACCTCGCTGTGACCTTGAAATTCAATGTTGTTTAATGTGATGTGCACCATACCTGGAGGTCATCATACTTTGGTTGTGTGCCAAGTTTCAAAGCCCTAGCTTTAAAAACGTGCGAGATAACCTTAATGCTATGACTCAGTGCCGTTTTGAATGATATAACGAACAAAATTATCGTTATTTGTAAAATCATTTGGGTAAATTTATCTTTTCTTTTCGTAATTGGGTTCCAGCATCTGTTGTCTTAACAAAAATCACAATATCAGTCGTGTTTGTCAACTTTTATTTTTTAGCCCCTTTGTCCGCTTTTCGTGCGCACCTTTTGGCACTTAGTCATATAGATTCAGGAGAAGACGATGCAATACAATGCAATCATTTTTTTAATCTGCTTCTGTTGTTTTAAAAGCTGGAAGCATTTCTACGTCATAGATACAGTGTTCTATCTATTTTGT
The DNA here is from genome assembly GCF_037325665.1 of Littorina saxatilis. Lineage (NCBI taxonomy): Eukaryota > Metazoa > Mollusca > Gastropoda > Littorinimorpha > Littorinidae > Littorina > Littorina saxatilis. The sequence continues at coordinate 41,696,526 of NC_090252.1, forward strand.
TCCAGCGTGAGAGACAGAGAGAGAGACTGTGTGTGTGTGTGTGTGTGTGTATGTGTGTGTGTGTGTGTGTGTGTGTGCACTGAACCGGTAAAGAAGTTTGTTTGTTTGTTTGTCTGCTTAACGCCCAGTCCACCACGAAGGGTGATGTCAGGGCGGTACTGCTTTGACATGTTAACGTGCGCCACACACAAGACAGAAGTCGCAGCACAGGCTTCATGTCTCACCCAGTCACATTATTCTGACACCGGAACAACCAGTCCTAGCACTAACCCCATAATGCCAGACACCAGGCGGAGCAGCCACTATATTGCCAATTTTAAAGTCTTAGGTATGACCCGGCCGGGGTTCGAACCCACGACCTCCCGATCACAGAGCGGACGCCTTACCACCAGGCCACCGTGTTGCGATAGGTAAAGAAGCTGCCCGAGGTAAAAATGATGATTTCGAACTTCAATAAGTATATTCAGTTTCTTCAATTGTGCAAAGGAAAAAAGAGAATCAATGTTTGTTGAAAAAATAACAGGTGTGTGACCTCTAAATAATCAGTGTGTGTGTGCGTGTGTATACTCTATCTAGTTGTTTGTACGTAGGTAAAACAGTCAGCCGGTCTGTGTGTATTCACACACACACACACACACACACACACACACTGTGACACACACACACACACACTGTGACACACACACACACACACACACACACACACACACACACACACACACACTTTTTTTATGGGAGCAAACCCCGAAACACTCCTATCTGGATGACACGAACATTACGCCATGAAATGCACGCGTTTGACCTCCATTTTGCAAAGCTGGTCCAGGGGCCCAAACAAAGGCTTACATTTTTATCATCTGGTACAGGAAATTACAAAGACCTAATTAATACCAATGTGCATATGTGACCCTCCACCACGAAATGAGTCGCATGTCACCTCGCGCGGTTCTGCGCTAGGCTTAATATAAGTCTGGGGGGTGTCTGGTAACAGTGTGAGGGTCACCTTAGTCACAGGCTTATAACTCAAACAGTTTTTGCTCTTTTCTAAAACGGTTTTCACTACTGGATAGAGCATAAAAAACCTCTTTAGGAAAGTGTAAAAATATGAAAATCATGTGTGAGCTTGGGAACGAAAGTTACGGTACACATGCACTTGTGTGCATCCATGTGAACTCGTGGTACCTCTGTGCTATTAAGGATTCAAACCTGTACTATCGGGGATCCATTAAGGTTTCCGAGACTGAGTTTCATTTCTATTAAATTGGTCTCGCGGAAGAACCGATTCTAAAATTTGCATAGGTAAAACGATAGTTTTTTTGGTACAAGCCTCTGGAGTAAATTTTGTGATTAATGTTTTTGTAAACAAGAAACAATATTGACAGGTGGCTTTATTCCATCTCCCTTTTCCCCTCCGCCGCGATGTAAATTTGAATAATTGAAAGTGACGTTAGACACTAACTAAAGACAGTGGGGCTGCCCGACACCCCTCGAGTTGAATATGTGTTAATCTTGTGACACCGGCGCGCAGGATGTGGACGCTAAAACTGTGTTTTTGATGGAATCTTTGAGGGAAGAAGACGTGTATTTTGTGCGTGTTTCCTTGATGCCGTTGTGTGACATGTCTGTCACGGGCTGACATCTTTTCGGGATGTGAGAATTCTTTTACTGGTAGGTTAATACAATTTTCTTTCTGTAAATGGGTAAGCAGTGAGAAGAATAGTATGCTGCTTGGGGAAAGGATTTATTTGAATGTTCAAGTAGATTGTTTTGTGAGTTGGAATGTTTGGGAAGACTTTTGTTTGTTGAATGCTTTAGAAAACCGTTGGTTGAGAGAACGGTATTGTAGGCATGTTATTTGGTAGGAATGATGTGTTTTGTTGTTCAACGAGTTAGCTTGTGGTATTTGAAATTGTTGATTTGTTTACGTATGCTTACGGCGTGCATTCTGTGGTTTGCAGGATGTCGGAGCGTGCGACGGGGTTCTTTCTAGATGGGTCTTTTCTTTCTAGAGGGGTCTAGTTAGATTCAGGTCTTTTCTTTCTAGAGGGGTGTACTTAGATTCAGGTCTTTTCTTTCTAGAGGGGTGTAGTTAGATTCCGGTCTTTTCTTTTTTTAGTGAGGCGTAGATTTGTTTTCGTAGACTAGGTTTCGTTAGTGAAGAGCAGTTAGTTTTAGTGGAGAGATTTTGGTCAGGTTTTGTTAGAGTTTTTGTAGATTTGGTTTTTTTTGAAGAATTGTTTTTAGGTTGTTTTTTTAGATTTCGTTTGTTTTAGATTAGAGTCTCATTGTGGTTTTTTGGATTAAAGTTGAGAGTGAGGATTTAGAGTAGAGTGTAGTTTGGGGGAAGGATTTAGTGTGTTTTTAAAGGGTAGCTTTAGAGGGAGAATTTAGAATGTAGTTTTAGAGTGAAGAGTTGAGAGCGTTGTTTTTTTGGAGTTGTTTAGTCCTATAGTAATACATTGAAAGTTTTGTATTTGAAAGTAAACCCCCGTTATCCCACACATTCCCCATTTCATCGTATGGAATAAAAGAACCTGGTTAATATAACTTGTGTCGTTTGCTTGAGTGTTTGAGCTCGGTAAGAAAGAGTAAAGTAAATTGGCACTCGGTTACATTTGGCGCTGCGAGCAGGGTGGGTAGGGGGTGTTACAGTTAGGGCTGGGTTAGGAGTAGTGTAGGTTAGGGGACCCCGTCGCACAGGGAGAGGAGGAAGGCAGGCATGCAGTCCGGACGCGGGCTGGTGTTGAGGAGACAGGCGTGTGAGAAGTTGGAGGGAGTCCGGGCGTGACGTTGACGGATGCGGCTTTGTTGTCAACATTGCCTTTTAGTTTGTTAATCCGTGGAAGAAAGGATTACAGTGATTAACATTTCTTTTTACTCTGTTAGTCCACAGAAGGACTTCAACGATTAACATTTCTTCGGACGTTTGTGCAAGACTGTTTGCACACCGTGCAAAGAGACAGAGTTGGGGAGTGGATCATCCCTGGAAGAGTGTGTTAGATTATGTTGTGTTGATTTGATATTATGACGGACATGTGTAGTATGTTTGATTATGCTACATGGTGATGTGATGTGATTACTAACACTTTTGGTCGTGTTGTATGTATGCTGGGTGGTGTGGTTTTTTTCTTGGTTGCCAGTAAGAGCTTGGTTTAACTTGTATTACACACGTGTTGACAAGTTTCGAATAACCTTCTGGTTGAAGAAACGTAACACCAACACAGGTCAACGCTATAAAATACCAACCTTTTAAAATACCAACCTTTTAAAATACCAACCTTTTAAAATACCAACCTTTTAAAATACCAACATGGATGAATCTGGTTTGGAATTCACTTCGGCCGCTGATTTTTCACAGACACCGTTGGGGCTGGGAAGGGGAAGGATTGTGAGAGAAACAGGGGATTTGCAGAAAATGGCTACAGAGTTGTGAAGCATGAGAAAAAGTTTAGAGGCAAGATCAACCCCGAAAGTTGTTTCAAAACCCCCCAAAGTCAGGAAATTCTACGGAGATAGCAGAGAGGATGGAAGGTACTCTGTTAAGGATTTCATAGAGGAGATTAGCAGTGCTGTGAGGGATTTCGAGAGAGAAGAACAGATTCGCTTTGTGACTCAGCATGTAGAGGGACTAGCCAGGGTTGAACTGAAGTCATGTGGTCAGTCATACAGCAGTATCGAAGACATTTTTGCAATCCTAGTGGATGCATTCGGCGACAAACGCCCATTACCAACTCTTATGGCATGTTTTGCTGAAAGGCGACAGGGAAGTCGAGAAACGGTCCGAGCGTATGCCAATGATTTATTCACACGCTTTAACGCGGTGAAAGCCAAACAAGAGGAATCGAGACGCGCTGTGTCCTCTGAAGACCTGCTTGTGGATCATTTTGTTGAAGGGATTCATGACAGATCGCTGGTCCTGGATTTGAGGAGGCACATGCAGAACGGGTCGGTCTCATTTAGTGAACTGAGGAAATTGGCATTAGAATGGGAAGAAATACGTACTCCAGTACCAAAGAACGCTACAGCCAATACAGTCGCGACTCATGACAATTCAGATTGTTGCGAAGAAGTCAGGAAGATGGCGAGTCGCCAAAAAGAGTTAGAACAGGAACTTGAGGCACTCAAGGTCGGGCTTTCAGAGAGACGACCTCCCAAATATAAGTTTACATCCGATGGAAAACCCATTTGTCTGAAATGTGGCAAGCCTGGCCACGTGATCAGATCATGTACTCAAAAAGGGTTAAACCAGTAACCGACTGTGTAAAGAGCCGTACACAGGACGGGGATGAAAAGGGCTCAGTTCTTTCTAGAATGGTGGGCGAACGACCTGTTGTTGTGGTAGAAATGGGAGGTGTGACGTTGGAAACGTTGTGGGATACCGGTTCACAAGTCACGATTATCAGTGAACGTTGCTTTTACAAACATTTTAGCGAAGAACTGGTAAGAGACACTACACTTGTACGGTTGGTTGGAGCCAATGGGTTGGAGGTTCCCTACATAGGCTACACTATACTGGACGTTAAGGTTGGGGAACAAGTTATTCCCGAAAGGGTCATCCTTGTTCAAAAGGAAGTTTCTGATTCGGAGGGTTGCGAGCCGCGAGTCATACTCGGCATGAACGTCATCCGTGACGTGAGAGATCATGGGCCTGTGAATATTAGAGTGGCAGACATAACGGTAGACACTCCAGCTTGTGTTGGGTTGGTGAGGGTGCCAAAGGGTGGCATACACATGTCCGCTCGCTCAATTTCCACTGTTTGTTTGAGTGGAGGGTATGGAAAGAAGGTGACAGAACAGGGCGAGTATGTCATAGAGGCATTAGAGGGCCCAACCCGGGAGAAGTGTTTACTAGCCCAGACTCTGGTAAAGGGAAAAGGTCCGTGGAACGTCCAGATCGTTAATCTGAGTGATGAAGATGTCTTTTTGACAGAGCAAACTCCGGTTGGCACGGTTCATGCAGTTCATAGCGTTGTTTCGCCAGGGGTGAAGGCAGAGGAGATTGCTGGGAAGGTTGTGGTGTCGTGTGATACGATATCTGCAGATAGTGATGTGTCAGACTTGAAGGTTCCCGAGAGTCTGTTGGGCGCAGCAAGTAATGAGGAGGAACGCAAACAGTTGCATGATTTGTATTGTGAGTTTCCAGAAACATGGGTCAAAGATGATCTGGATGTAGGTTATTCTGACCTAATTAAGCACAAAGTTCCTTTGCTGGACGATGTTCCAGTAAGTCAGACATACCGTCGCATTCCCCCAACACAACTTGAAGAGGTTAGAAAACACATTCAGGACTTGTTAGAGAAAGACATTATACAGCCCAGTACTAGCCCTTTTGCTTCGCCTATAGTTTTAGTGCGGAAGAAGAACGGAGAATTGCGTATGTGTGTGGACTATCGCAAGCTGAATGCGAAGACGAGACGTGATGCATTTCCACTGCCAAGGATTGACGAGTCTTTGGATGCATTGAAGGGAGCGAACTACTTTTCCACATTGGATCTTGCTTCAGGGTACCATCAGATAGCAATGGACGAGGAGGACAGACAAAAGACTGCTTTCATTACACCATTTGGGTTATTTGAGTTCAAGCGTATGCCATTCGGACTCTGTTCCGCTCCCGCTACTTTCCAACGACTCATGACAGCAGGGATGAATGACCTGATCTTCCAGATGCTGCTGGTGTACTTGGATGACATTCTGGTCTATAGTAAAACCTTCCAGGAACACATTGAGCGATTGAGAGCAGTGCTTTCTCGACTGAGAGAGCTTGGACTCAAACTGAACCCGGACAAGTGCAAGTTCTGTCGTACTTCAGTGCAGTATCTGGGCTACACCATTTCACAGGGTGGCATCGCGACTGACGCGGAGAAAATCAAAGCTGTTGAACAGTGGGCAGTTCCTCAGACGCTTAGGGAATTGAGAGCTTTCTTGGGATTTGCATCGTACTACCGCCGATTCGTGCTGGGGTTTGCACAGATGGCAGGGCCGTTACATGCACTGGTCGGGAAGGTACATGAGGGTGTGAAGGGTAAACCCGGAGGGAAGACTGTTCGGTTGGGTGGAAAGTGGACGTTAGACTGTCAACAGGCTTTTGAAAGGCTGAAACTAGCTCTCATCAGTGCTCCAGTGTTGGGATACGCTGATTATAGTCTTCCATTTGTCTTGGAAACAGACGCAAGTTCAAAAGGTCTGGGGGCAGTGTTGTCTCAGACTCAGGAGGGAAGAAAGAGGGTTATAGCCTACGCAAGTCGAACACTTCGTCCATCAGAGAAAAACATGCAGAACTATAGTTCCATGAAACTCGAACTGCTGGCTCTCAAGTGGGCTATCACCGAGAAGTTCCGTGGATATCTTCTGGGAGCTTCATTCGTGGCTTTTACTGACAATAATCCTCTCAGCTACTTGAAGACTGCCAAACTAGGGGCTGTGGAACAACGTTGGGTGGCGCAGTTGGCTCTTTTCAATTTTGAGATCAAGTATCGTTCTGGGAAATCCAACGTGAACGCGGACGTCCTGTCAAGGAATCCATTTGAGAGTCCGGGTACGGACATCGAGGAAGAAGTGGTGGCGGCTTGCTCTGTCTCTGTAAACATGGGCCGGGATCAAGGGTTGGCAGCAACTGCACATGTGGGCATCGTTGCTGGGACTACAGATGAGTCGGGAAGAGAGCAGTTAGGGGCAACACACGCTCTACCGACGATTGAACCCGCAGATCTGCAAAGACTTCAGGGTGAAGATCCAGTCATTGGTCTTTTGTTACAACATTTGAAGAAAGGAACGAGACCGAGTATACAAGAGAAACGAGATTTGGGAAACTCAGCCATTGCTCTGTGTAGACAGTGGGATAAGCTCGTGGTTGAGAAAGATTTACTTTGCCGTAGAGTCACAGATCCAGTTAGCAACAAACCGTTGTTACAGATAGTTTTGCCAGAGTCTCTCCAGAGGCCGGTCTTTGAATCTGTGCATGGGACAGGTCATCAGGGAGCAGAACGTTGTTTGCGATTGTTGAGACAGCGCTGTTACTGGTCAGGAATGTTCGCCACAGTGGGAAAGTGGGTTCAGGAATGTGAGCGTTGCAGCTTTGCCAAACTGCCTTCAGTACGAGCTACTGCTCCAATTGGACATTTGTTAGCTTCTCGGCCGCTTGAGGTTGTGGCTATGGACTTCACGCTTCTCGAAAAAGCAACGGATGGTAAGGAAAACGTGCTGGTATTGACAGATGTGTTCACAAAGTTTACGGTGGCAGTGCCTACCCGCGATCAGAAAGCTGTTACTGTAGCAAAGGTTTTGACGAAAGAGTGGTTTCAGAAATTCGGCATTCCCATGAGGCTTCACTCTGATCAGGGTCGAAACTTTGAAGGAGAGGTGATAAAAGAGCTCTGTATTCTCTACGGTGTGAAGAAGTCTCGGACCACTGCGTACCATCCGCAGGGGAATGCTCAGTGTGAACGTTTCAACCGGACGATGCATAACCGTTTGAGCACACTTACGGATCAGAAAAAGAAACGGTGGCCTGAATACCTCCAAAAGTTGGTGTATGTCTACAATGTGACGCCCCATTCTTCCACTGGATTTTCTCCATACGCTTTGTTGTTCGGTCAGGAACCGCGTTTACCGGTTGACTTTCTGTTGGGGATCGGTTTAGAAGAAGGTGGTTTGCCGACCACTGAGTGGGTTCAAGTCCACCGAGAACGGTTGTTACAGGCACATCAACTGGCGAACCGGAATCTACAGCAAGCAGCACATGAGCGAAAGAGGCGCCTTGATAAGAAAGTCAGAGGAAAATCACTTCAGCTTGGTCAACGTGTCTTGTTGCGGGATCACGGTATGGGTAGACGCAAAATCCATGATGCGTGGAAGTCAGAGATTTTTGTTGTGGTCGAAATACCCGATCAGGATGGTGGACCATATGTCATAAAACCTGAAAACGGAGGTGCGCCGTTCCGAGTAAATAGGGCAGAGATAAAAGAACATTTGACTCCTGTGCAACAAGCCCCTCGGGCATCCATTAGGTTGCCAGAATTTCAGTTCCAGAGACGTGAATCTAGTTCAGATGACACGGATGAGTCAAGTTCTGAAGATGAAGTTACAGGAAACGGGGTTAGATGGGCAAACAGTTCGTCTGGAAGACGAAGGGTAACTAACTTTCCCCGTCAGCGTCCCCAGCGACAGGGTGCTGGGACGCATTCAAACTTGCATCATTTACCACGAGGGCCGTCCGCTTCGGTTCAGTCGGTGGTGGTATCTGAGAATTTTATGCTGTCTCTAGTCGACAGACTGCTCAAACGTACTGAGTGGAATGTAACTAGATTTTACAAGTTCTATGCTGTCTCTAGTTGACAGATTACTCCAATAGATGGGGTAGGATGTAATTAGATTTTACAAGTTCTATGCTGTCTCTAGTTGACAGATTACTCCAATAGATGGGGTAGGATGTAAAGAGATTTTATAAGTTCTATGCTGTCTCTAGTCGACAGACTACTCAAACGTACTGGGTAGGATGTAATTAGATTTTACCGGATTCTACGTTGTTTGTCGATAGACTACTCAAACATATTGAGTGGGGTGTGACTAGATTTTAGATTTTGTATTCTTGAGATTAGTTGGTCACTGAACTTTAATTTGTTTGTGAATGGCGTCTCCAGCCTCGTACGCCTCAGGAGCAAAGTATGCTACCTGTAAGGAATTAGATAACCTTTTTCTTCCTTTTTGCTCTCTGCTGTCATTTGGTTTGTCTTTACTGTCTTCTCCGCTCTCACTTTTACTGTCTCCTCTGTTCTCACTTTCTATTTTTCTTGGTGGTATTTTTTAGAATTTTTGAGTTCTAGCACTGACTGATGTCTTTGTTCGAAGACAGTGTGTACACTGGTTTTGTTTATTAGAATTAATATTAGTGGATTTTTGAAATAGATTCTGAAGGATTGTATGGTTGCCTATGAATACTCCTGTTGAATGGTTTAATTGTGATGAGTGACATTAGGTTATTGCTGATTTTTGACTAAAGGTTTGATATTCTGGGTGAGTTTTAAGGACTTCCAGTTTTTTTCATTGCCTTGGCAAGTGGTCATTTTGTTAGTTTGAGAAGATTGTGTTGCCAAGTACAGTTGGGATACAAAGAGGGGACATGCATTGATAAATCGTAAAGGTTGTCAGTATTTTGTTCTGATGTATGCTCAAGAGAGATAAAATATTTGATAAGTCGTAAAGATTATCATTATTGGTTATCTGGCAAGTGGTGAACATAATTCTTTGTAAAGTGAACCATGGAACTGCCTCTGTTAAAGATGAGTTGTGATTTTTTGTTAACTTGTGTGAGTTGGATGTTGACAGGAGATAGGATTATTGGCACTGGAAGGATTATGTGAAATTTGTATTTCAGAACCTATTAGTTTTAGAGAAATATTGTTATAGTCAGTTGATGGTTGTTTTGTGTGAAAGTTTTTGAAATGATTTGAGGATGGAGAATATTATGTTTTTGGGAGGTTAAATATTTTTTTGAATTTTTCTGATTCTGGCATGTCGCCAGGAGACGACAGTCTAAGTTGGGGAGGATGTGAGCTTGGGAACGACAGTTACGGTACACATGCACTTGTGTGCATCCGTGTGAACTCGTGGTACCTCTGTGCTATTAAGGATTCAAACCTGTACTATCGGGGATCCATTAAGGTTTCCGAGACTGAGTTTCATTTCTATTAAATTGGTCTCGCGGAAGAACCGATTCTAAAATTTGCATAGGTAAAACGATCGTTTTTTTGGTACAAGCCTCTGGAGTAAATTTTGTGATTAATGTTTTTGTGAACAAGAAACAATTGACGGGTGGCTTTATTCCATCTCCCTTTTTCCCTCCGCCGCGATGTAAATTTGAATAATTGAAAGTGACGTTAGACACTAACTAAAGAAAGTGGGGCTGCCCGACACCCCTCGAGTTGAATATGTGTTAATCTTGTGACACCGGCGCGCAGGATGTGGACGCTAAAACTGTGTTTTTGATTGGAATCTTTGAGGGAAGAAGACGTGTATTTTGTGCGTGTTTCCTTGATGCCGTTGTGTGACATGTCTGTCACGGGCTGACATCTTTTCGGGATGTGAGAATTCTTTTGCTGGTAGGTTAATACAATTTTCTTTCTGTAAATGGGTAAGCAGTGAGAAGAATAGTATGCTGCTTGGGGAAAGGATTTATTTGAATGTTCAAGTAGATTGTTTTGTGAGTTGGAATGTTTGGGAAGACTTTTGTTTGTTGAATGCTTTAGAAAACCGTTGTTTGAGAGAACGGTATTGTAGGCATGTTATTTGGTAGGAATGATGTGTTTTGTTGTTCAACGAGTTAGCTTGTGGTATTTGAAATTGTTGATTTGTTTACGTATGCTTACGGCGTGCATTCTGTGGTTTGCAGGATGTCGGAGCGTGCGACGGGGTTCTTTCTAGAGGGGTCTTTTCTTTCTAGAGGGGTCTAGTTAGATTCAGGTCTTTCTTTCTAGAGGGGTGTAGTTAGATTCAGGTCTTTTCTTTCTAGAGAGGCCTTTTCTTTTTTAGTGGGGCGTAGATTTGTTTTCGTAGACTAGGTTTTGTTAGTGAAGTGCAGTTAGTTTTAGTGGAGGGATTTTGGTCAGGTTTTGTTAGAGTTTTTGTAGATTTGGTTTTTTTTGAAGAATTGTTTTTAGGTTGGTTTTTTTTAGATTTCGTTTGTTTTAGATTAGAGTCTCATTGTGTTTTTTTGGATTAAAGTTGAGAGTGAGGATTTAGAGTAGAGTGTAGTTTGGGGGAAGGATTTAGTGTGATTTTAAAGGGTAGCTTTAGAGGGAGAATTTAGAATGTAGTTTTAGAGTGAAGAGTTGAGAGCATTGTTTTTTTGGAGTTGTTTAGTTCTATAGTAATACATTGAAAGTTTTGTATTTGAAAGTAAACCCCCGTTATCCCACACATTCCCCATTTCATCGTATGGAATAAAAGAACCTGGTTAATATAACTTGTGTCGTTTGCTTGAGTGTTTGAGCTCGGTAAGAAAGAGGAAAGTAGATTGCCACTCGGTTACACATGCAAAGGTGACATGCGACTCATTCCGTTGTGGAGGGTCACATATATTCTAAACACTTACAAATCCTATTGGGTCGCACACACACACTGAAGGGAATATAGTTTCTTCTTCTTCATATTTAAAACTGTATGTAGCTGGCGAGATAAAACCGAAAAACCGTGTTTCAGGCTGATCGCAAACGACCAATAGGTAACTTAATCAAGTACAATTGGTAAAGTATGGGTCTGTTGCCTGTTCGTTCATTCTCCGTTGTGTGTGTCTGTGTGTGCGTGTGCGTGTGTGTGTGTGTGTGTGTGTGTGTGTGTGTGTGTGTAGCCTATGTGTATGTGCGTGTACGTGTGTGATCGAGATGGTTTGTCTCTCGACAAAGAGCATAATATAGTACTTAGTTTGGTCGCTGGGCTAACTACTCTTCAATTATTGTTTTTACATTTAGTCAAGTTTTGACTAAATGTTTTAACATAGATGGGGAAGCGAAACGAGGGTCGTGGTGTATGTGTGTGTGTGTGTGTGCGCGCGCGCGCGTGTGTGTGTGTGTGTGTGTGTGTGTGAGTGTGTGTGTGTGTGTGTGTGTGTGTGTGTGTGTGTGTGTGTGTGCAGAGCGATTCAGAGAAAACTACTGGACCGATCTTCGTGAAACCTTACACGAGAGTTACTGAGTATGATATCCCCAGATCGTGTATTCTTTTTTTTCTCCGATTAATGTCTTTAAAGACGTCATATCCGGCTTTTTGTGAAAGTTAAGTCTGCACCATACTGTCACGCCCTCATTTGGATTGACATTTTGGTCAAGCAATTTTCGAAGAAAAGCCGGACTTTGGTATTGCATACTAGCTTGGTAGCTTACAAATTAATTAATGAGTTTGGTCATTAAAAATCTTAAATTGTAATTAAAATGATTTTTATTTAAAACAATTCAAACATATGTTCATCTTATTCTTCATCATTTTCTGATTCCAAAAACACATAAATATGTTATATGTGGATTAAAAACAAGCTCTGAAAATTAAAGATATAAAACTTATGATTAAAGTTAAAGATATAAAACGTATGATTAAAATTAAATGTACGAAATCGATTTACAAACAATTTCATCTTATTGCTTGTTGGTTTCCTGATTCCAAAAACATATAGATATGTTATGTTTGAATACAAAAGAAAAGTCAGAAAGTTAAAAAGAATAGAAATACAGAAAAGCGTGCTATCCTGCTCAGCGCAACCACTACCGCGCTCAACTGGCTTGTCAATTTCACTGCCGTTTCTACGAGCGGGGGACTGACGATGCTATACGGTCTTGGTGAAAAAATGCAGTTCGTTCAGTTTCATTCTGTGAGTTCGACAGCTTGACTAAATGTTGTGATTTCGCCTTACGCGACTTGTTTATTATTGCGATTTCTTTCTCGAGATGAGTGGTGGTGGCATTGGTGATCGAACTCTTTGGAATATAGAAACCTTCCTGGCAGAGCAGATGAGTCTAGAAGTAACCCATCAGACAAGCTAACAAGAACACGCAGACACACCCCCCCCCCCACCACACACACACACATTAACTTGCACACGCAGGCACACGCACACACACACACCTATACACACACACACACACACACACACACACACACACACACACACAAACTCATTTCACACACCACATAAAACACAGCAACAGAATAATTATCAATACTCACAGGATGTGCTTTGATGTAAATGAAATCCAATTACCAAGAAGATAACTGGAAACATCATTGTGTGGATAAGTCCGTCGCAAGAAATCATTTTAGGTGTCAACAATAGTACCACTGGCATTTTTTGGTTATTTAATACATATGGGTTTTTGATGCTGCTGTGGACCTTCATCTGATACGAGGATAGTCGGATACCATGTTTGTCAAAAGACAAATAAATGGATATACAAGTAAAGATGTGCTCACAACATGTTAAATTTTTCTTCCCGGCATTGTGAATGCTTTTTACAAACAGATCGGAGTCCAGTCAACACTGTCGAAGTTTAACTTTCACCCGATGTAATCAGTTTCTAAGGTCAATTTTGCTTAATTATTTCCGCGTGTGTGAGTGTGTGTGTGTGCTCTGTTTTCAGACAGTTTTCCGGGACCTATTGCGGGTAACCTTCCCTTTACTACGGCAAAGTTCAATTTCACACACGTTCGAACATCTCGTGAGGCATACTTGCAGTCCTTTTCATCCCAAAAGTAGCCTTGTTCTAAGTCTGATGGTGCTCTGTATCCCTTTCATCCCGAATATGTTTTCCCGTGGGAAGCCGTCTATCCGACAAGATTCTTTTGACTTGAAGAATGAACATTGTCGAGCCTCTTTTGAGTCATTCCGATGAATATTTTCATTCACAAGTAGCTTGAGTAAAAAAGTTGCTTAATTTGTATCTTGATTTGTAACATTAAAAGTGCAAATCGAATTATCTCTCTCTGTGTCTCTGTCTGTCTGTCTGTCTGTCTGTCTTTCTGTCTCTCTGTCTGTCTGTCTGTCTGTCTGTCTTTCTGTCTCTCTGTCTGTCTGCCTGTCTCCTTCACTCTCTTCCCGCCAAACATTCATATCTATGTACACTATAATCTTGATCCCAGCGAAGCTGGAGGTATCCCACGAACGCTATACTGTAATCGACTTGAGAAATGTTCACACCGATAATACATGATAAAGAAGGATTCGTTGTGCCCGATTATGGGCTACAGTTGGAGATGGAAGTTCACCAAAAATTGATAATGATAATTGTGGATGATTGTATTATTTGTTCAAACCAAGAAAATAATAGACTTAAAAACATGCTTTCAAACATCAATCTTGCAAGCAACTGCAGCAAATATTGCACATCGGCAAAATGTCAATAACAAGACTTAGACAAACAGTGCAACACAAGGTTCGCTGCTCATAAAGTATTATACATAACTTTCAAGGTACAGATACATACATATTTCAATGTAAATATCAATTTTCAGTCCCCAAAATAGAGAGTTAATTTTGGCCTTGATAACACCCGAAAACACGGTGGTATTGTTCAGCAGACATTTATTTTGTTGATTTTTGTTTGATGTTTGATATTGAAGCGCTTTACACCAAAGAACAAAGAGAATACAACATAATCAGACTTTCTGCGCCACTTTCAATGCTTACACTCGATGTACAGTGCTGAAGACATGTGTGTTGATACTACTTTGGTTTATTGAATGATTAATCGGCCACACTGCTCTCACACAACAACAACAACAACAACAACAAAAACAACAACAACTACAACTACAACAGCAACTACAACAACAACAAACAAGTCGCGTTTTCACCAAGACTATATATTATTGCTTTGACGATAACCCGCGGCAAAGGCAACACTGACAAAATCACGTGAAAAACGTATAAACAGTGACATGCCAGTATAGCGCACTTGGCGCTTGCACTTAACAGGAAAGCACGCTTTTCATGATTCTTTTGAACTTTCTGAGCGTGTGTTTTTACATTTAGTCAAGTTTTGACTAAATTTTTTAACATAGAGGGGGAATCGAGACGAGGGTCGTGGTGTATGTGTGTGTGTGCGCGTGTGTGTGTGTGTGTGTGTGTGTGTGTGTGTGTGTGTCTGTGTCTGTGTGTCTGTGTGTCTGTGCGTGTGTGTGTGTAGAGCGATTCAGACCAAACTACTGGACCGATCTTTATGAAATTTTACATGAGAGTTCCTGGGAATGATATCCCCGGATGATTTTTCCTTTTTTTCGATAAATATCTTTGATGACGTCATATCCGGCTTTTTGTAAAAGTTGAGGCGGCACTGTCACACCCTCATTTTTCAATCAAATTGATTGAAATTTTGGCCAAGCAATCTTCGACAAAGGCCGGACTTCGGTATTGCATTTTAGCTTGGTGGCTTAAATATTAATTAATGATTTTGGTCATTAAAAATCTGAAAATTGTAAAAAAAAAAATTTTTTGTATAAATCGATCCACATTTACGTTCATCTTATTCTTCATCATTTTTGATTCCAAAAACATATAAATATGTTATATTTGGATTAAAAACAAGCTCTGAAAATTAAAAATATAAAAATTTTGATCAAAATTAAATTTTCGAAATCAATTTAAAATTACTTTCATCTGATTCCTTGTCGGTTCCTGATTCCAAAAACATTTAGATATGATATGTTTGGATTAAAAACACGCTCAGAAAGTTAAAACGAAGAGAGGTACAGAAAAGCATGCTATCCTTCTCAGCGCAACTACTACCCCGCTCTTCTTGTCAATTTCACTGCCATTGCCAGGAGCGGTGGACTGACGATGCTACGAGTATATTATGTGGTCTTGGTGAAAAAAGCAGTGCGTTCAGTTTCATTCTGTGAGTTCCACAGCTTGACTAAATGTAGTTATTTCGCCTTACGCGACTTGTTATATTTAGTCAAGTTTTGACTAAATATTTTAACATCGAGGGGGAATCGAAACGAGGGTCGTGGTGTATGTGCGTGCGTGTGTGTGTGTGTGTGTGCGTGTGTGTGTGTGTGTGTGTGTGTAGAGCGATTCAGACTAAACTACTGGACCGATCTTTATAAAATTTGACATGAGAGTTCCTGGGTATGAAATCCCCGAACGTTTTTTTCATTTTTTTGACAAATGTCTTTGATGACGTCATATCCGGCTTTTCGTGAAAGTTGAGGCGGCACTGTCACGCCCTCATTTTTCAACCAAATTGGTTGACATTTTGGTCAAGTACTCTTCGACGAAGCCCGGGGTTCGGTATTGCATTTCAGCTTGGTGGCTTAAAATTTAATTAATGACTTTGGTCATTAAAAATCGGAAAATTGTAAAAAAAAATAAAAATTTATAAAACGATCCAAATTTACGTTTATCTTATTCTCCATCATTTGCTGATTCCAAAAACATATAAATATGTTATATTCGGATTAAAAACAAGCTCTGAAAATTAAATATATAAAAATTATTATCAAAATTGTTTTTCGAAATCAATTTAAAAACACTTTCATCTTATTCCTTGTCGGTTCCTGATTCCAAAAATATATAGATATGATATGTTTGGATTAAAAACACGCTCAGAAAGTTAAAACGAAGCGTGCTATGCAGAAAAGCGTGCTATGCAGCATAGCGTAACCACTACCCCGCTCTTCTTGTCAATTTCACTGCCTATGCCGTGAGCGGTGGACTACGAGTATACGGTCTTGCTGCGTTGCATTGCGTTCAATTTCATTCTGTGAGTTCGACAGCTACTTGACTAAATATTGTATTTTCGCCTTACGCGACTTGTTTTTAATTCAAATGTAACTTTTAAATTCAGGAAATGCTCAAGAATAATATAACATCTTTTTGGATCGATTACTAAAATTGTAATTTAAATTAGAAATTTGAGATATTTAATGATTAAACTCATCAATCAATTTTTAAGCTTCCACGCTGAAATGCTTTACCATAGTCCGGGATACGTCAAAAATTGACCAAAATGTCAATTAATTTGATCAAAAAAAGAGGGTGTGACAGTGCCGCCTTAACTTCCACTAGAAGCCGGATGAGAAATATATCGGAAAAAAATCAACAAGTCGCGTGAAGCGATATAAAAACATGTAGTCAGTCGGTATCAAACTAAAAGATCAACACCAAAACCCAGTAATCGCCGAGACTACATTTAGATGTAGTCTGGGCTAACCATACCCGAAGACCTAGACGTGTCACGCTCGTCTCCGTGAAGCATGCGACGGAAGTACTTACTGAACCTATTTTCTTTCATTCTGAGCACATTTTTAGAGTAAACAGTGCGTGTATCTTAGCGTTCAATCGTTAAAATAAAAAAAGAATTCTCACTCAAATAGATAGATATTACATTATTGTTATTTGTACTGTCGACCAAAATATGACGTACGTCACAGATCTCGACAGTCATTGTTCACCTCGACCCTTAACGCGGTTTTGTAGAACAATGGCAGACTCGATCTGTGTAAAACGTAATATTTTAGTCAACAGTACGAATAATGTAAATATTCAAATCTTCTTTTCTATTGTGAGATCTTAGTGAATTCAATGTGCTTTGTTTATTGTATTTTTGTCTCACTAGTTTAAGGGGGGGGGGGGGGAGGCGGTTGGGGGGGGGGGTGTTATTTAAAACAAAAAAAGCTGTGGAGCTTTAAAACGTTGCTTGTTTATCACTTCTGACAAGAATCCTACTTTGTTTAAGTGTTAGTGAACTCAGTTGTCTGTAAAGCTTACATCACTTGTATGTAGTAGTTCGTAAAAATAAAAATAATGTTGTATTTCCCTCCAAACTGAATTGGACTTTATTGGTAAGTTTGGTGACGGGCG
Organism: Littorina saxatilis; assembly: GCF_037325665.1. Classification (NCBI taxonomy): domain Eukaryota; kingdom Metazoa; phylum Mollusca; class Gastropoda; order Littorinimorpha; family Littorinidae; genus Littorina; species Littorina saxatilis. The sequence continues at coordinate 41,713,870 of NC_090252.1, forward strand.
CATTGAAACTCGGCACACATATGTCCTTTGTTTTTAAAGTAAACTTTGATCCCGTTTTTAAAAACACCTCCAAGATTAAACATAAACAATACCTTACAACCATGTTGATGTTTTGTTTTTGTACATGTTGTTTTTGAAAGTTGTATAGAATGGCACCACCATCACAACCCCACATTACTACTGTGAATTGGAATACATCGTGCGATTAATCTTTTTGTTACGCTTTGAAACTGTCAATCGGCGAAGCTTTCAGAGGTATTTTTTATTTCTTAATTACCCCATTGCCAGGAAATTCGGGTCGCTTCCTCCCGGCAGCAACAAGTGTGTGTGTATTTAGGTGTTACCAGCCACCTGCATTTATGACAGAGTAGCCGAGGTCTTTTACGCGACACTGTGGTGACACGTGGGGTGGGCTGTGGAAATCGCCTCTGAGTCTGCCCCAAAAGTTGAACCACACAAGAATAGCATTTTGTGTCACACGGAAACATGCGTTATGCTCCCAATCCTGGTCATGTTCAACAGCGCCCTGCATTGCCGTGGATATCAAAACAGCTTTTGTTTTACCTGTGTGTTGAAATAGGAGTATGTCGAACATAAATAACCAAATTTGGATAAGCTTTTAAGTGATTATGTCTAGCAAAACAACTGTCTCTCATTTCCCCAAGAGCTATACAGTATAGGTTGGGGTTGTAATTACGTGACCACACACCAGGAATACATTTAAAATAAACGTTTGAGCGCTCAGTTACTTAAAACGGCTGTGTTTTTAGTGGGCATTCCAGTCTGTAGTTCTTATTGTGACGCATTTTTGCGCCAGTCATAATTGTCGTCCTACCTTTCGCCCCTGAGTGTTTTTAGAGATATGAGGGGCACTCATTATGTTTTGCAATCTGGGTTTTGTACAACACTTACAGCCCATCTGTCTACTCCAGTTTTTTTTATAAGAATCCCTCCTCAGCTAGTACACATTGTCACATCCTCTTAAACCAGCTGTCCATGACACCCCAACACGTTGACTGGGGTATGTCAAAATTAACGCCCTCGGGAATGTTCGGGCATCTTCAGTGTTCTGGAACTGCTTTTCCTTGAACTGCCTCTTGACGGAAGGGAACACAAACCAGCCACATGGGTCTAATGCGTGTGAATATGGTAGGTAGGTGACAAGCTGAACATCATTGGCGGCTAGAAAATCGAGAGGTTACAGCTGATGTGAGCGTGCTGGTTTTTTTGTGATGGGACAGTAGACCAAGGACGTCCGGTCGGGGACGTCGTGTGCAACATACCAGAACGAAATAAGGCAAGCAGTGGAGTGGATGACATACCAGTCAGCAGTTATCGGCTGTCTCTCCTCAAGTGATATGGTGGCAACGTAGCCGAATGTTGCAAAGAAATACACGATCATTTGTAAGGAAGCACTTCTGTTTCTTTTGAATTTTACAGGTGGGTTCTCATCTAGGAAGACCCACACCGCCAACTGTTGCCTCATCTTTGGGTCCTATTGGTTTTCCCATGTTTGGTCTTCTGTTACGATGTACCAAACGCGAGGAAACCTTCTTCCGTCAAATGTTCATAGCATATGGGTGCACCTGTCCACCCTAACCCGCTTTTGCTCTTCACTAAGGTCATGAGGCACCCAACAGTCACCACGTTTCCTTACGCCACAGCAGCCGTGAAAACTCTAAGTGTGACTTCCCGATTAAATCTTCATTCTATCATGTATTTCAGAGTATATAATTGTTGGGTCCTTCTCAATCAGGGACTCTACCCTGGAGACGTTTACTGGGGTAACGATTGTTGCCATTCGACCACAACAGTCAACGTTTGTTAACGTCCACGCGCAAGTAATGAACTGTCTGAACCACCTGAAAACAATGGCTTTCGGTGGAGATTGATTTCCAAAACAGTATTTTAAACTTAAAAGCACTCGTGAAAAGAGTTTCCTTGGCAGTAGCCATAATACATCATAGCTCAAAAATCTCTTCGCGAAATGTCAACACTGCTGGCAGGAGACCCATAACCCTTACTGGACATTTTATTGCATCGAATGAAAACTGTTGCACGGAATCTAGTAATTCTTATTGTCACAAGTCTTCCTAAAACTGTTCTTTGATGTAATGAAAAAGCAAATTAGTGACTTCATTAGTTTGCCCAGGTTGCAAAATATGATGAGTCGATCCCCCTCGTACAGATTTGAAATTGAGCCGAGAACTAAAGAGCTCGTTTTAGGTCTTGAATAGATAACAATACACGAGGAAGGTCTTAGAATTAGTGTTTGAGCGTTGTATTGTTCAATTCTAAATGCTGTGTTTGGTAGTCTTTTTAGACGGTAATATTTTCCACGGGGCAGTGTGTTTGTTATTGTAATGCGAAGCGTTTTAGCCCTGTGTGGCACGAAAAGTGCATGCGTTTGCAAGACTATAGATTTGACTTCCTCAAATCAACGGTTTTAATCTGCCTTTGCCGAATGGGTATCTATGAAAACTAAATTAAGAATGATGACGAACGGAAGTCCGGACTCCTCACACAGGGGAGCTAGGTGAAGCAAACCGCTCGCTGATCAGAATTCATATGATTAGTTGACATAGTTTCAGAGCAGTTTTGAGAAAATCATTGCAGGTGTTTTCCAAATTACAGTACAGCGATTACAGATTATAATCACTTTGGAGAATCAAGATTGCTGTTTCAAGCTTTAGTTTAGGCTGTAGGTTTTGGATGGGCCCGTAGCGCAGTCAGTAGCAGACTTGCTTTGTTACCAGTTCGTCGCTATCGGCGTGGGCTCGAACTAGGTACGACACTGCGAGATTTCGTTCCCTGTCAATTTTGTGCAGACTCTCTGTCAGCGCACATTTGCGCACGATACAGATCCCAATGATTAAGCTCACAGCAAAAGTCTCGGGCCTTGGGAAAACGTAAACACATCGTTACATCACTCTCATCGTCGTCGTCGTTTCTTGATACTTTGACAAGACATGCCGATGGAATGCCAGTGTGTCGAAAAAGAGAGCACAATTGGGCCTGCTCGAGTAAAAACTATGAGACGCAGTCCCCAGCATAATGTGGAATACACGTCACAATATAGGCCAATTGATCATAACAGGGCTTGGCCTGGTATTGCATTGGAGGGAGGTGCTTCTAAAAGGAGGCGGGATTCAGGGGCTGTTAAGATTTTTCATTTAAAAGGGGTATTTGGGGTCCCTCCTTGAGAAACAAAGGTACATTTGCCGGGTAAGAGGGGAGGGGTGGTTTCTGGAACCCAGAAACTCCACTCAAATCAAGCCGCCCTGCCTCAAATAGACAGTCGATCAGAATATAAGATGCATAGGTGAAACTGATGCAAATGACTATGCCGTGCGCCTGTACACTACAGGAAACTGCCGTATATCCAGCAATAGGCTATATAGTCGGGTAGCTGAAATCTGCAGCTTGCCAAAAAAATGGGACGCTAAACGTTGAGGGTTACAAGCATCCACCTGGTCTCAATGGAGAGTCTGGACGTGGAGTAGTGTAGTCTAGGTAGGTGGACATTCTGAATTTGGTTTGTTTGGCCGCCATGACACTTTTCAAAATGGCCGCCTGAAAATCTTATGCGGGCCATATCTCACGTGTTATATGGACTAAAGTGACAAACTAAAGGGCTACATATATGTATTTTGACATGAAGAATTCAAATATGCAAGAATAAACATGATCTAAGTAGGTGGACATTCTGAATTTGGATATTATGGCCGCCATGACACTTTTCAAAATGGCCGCCACAATCTACATTTTTCTTCATATCTCAGCTTATATTTGGAATAAACTCAAAAACATGGAGTCAATTCCTATGTTTTGCATGATGACAAAGTCAATGGTGGCACAAAAAATAACCCTAACATTCACATTTCCTTACAAAAATTAAATATTTGACAAAATAGCTCCGTCACGATATAACCTTGAATGGTTGAAAACGACGTTAAACACCAAATAAAGAAAGAAAGAAAGACAAAATATCTCTGTGATGTACGAATTTAGTAAGTATTATCTTTCTGAATCCTTATAAAATTTCATCTCACACGGCATCACTGCAGAGCGCCTAGAACTGTACCCACGGAATATGCGCGATATAAGCCTCATTGATTGATTGATTGAATGTGCTATCTTAGACAATGCCATATCAGCGTCCAAAGAGTTTACTCCATATTGCTTTGGAGAACAACAAATTGAAATCAATGATGACAAGAAAATACAAACATTGGGTGATGATATAAACTGAAAATTGTAATACTTCTGAAACACCAATGATACTATATAGCATAATTATCATGCTAATTATGCACTTTCAGTACACAACAACTCTGACTCTTCAATACACAAGAACAATGTCAAATACCATAGTACAACATGATGCACAAACGTTTATGCATTACACTCGTCAGGTCTTCCCTTTTTAGCAATGAACATGTAATGATGGGTATGTAACATTATAAGAAACGATTTGTCGCTTCTGGATCACTGAGTATTACAGGCTACATGCCTCCATGGAAACAGAACAATAGTTTCTCAGGCACAAAGTGGTATTTCAAGGCTTAGTTGCGTAGCACTGCCAAAGTGTGTGGGTTTCTGCAGTCTTTGCATCGGCATGCTCTTGTGCATCCCTGTCCACTGGACCAACATCTGCAGCGTCTTGTAGCACAAGATGTGCAGCCACAATCTATGAGCTCGAGAAAACGTTGTCTTGTGTCAGTTGTGGGTGCACGACTCAGCAGGATGGGCTCAATCACGTCGCCAGTCTCCTTCGTGACCAGCTTCCATTCACTGTTGATCCACTGTGATCACAGTGTATTTCTCCCCAAGCTTCTCAGTCATTGATTTGCAGTTCTGCATGACGGTCCATATTGTAGGGAATTCATGAGCTGGTGAGTTCAGGATTGGCATTGGACCAACTTCTGTCTGTGGCGGATCACAAGTGCTCACCTTCTGGTTGAAACCACTCCAACCTGGAACAACCTGATCATCCGGCTGGTGCTGTCTAGCCATGATCCATGCCAGGTCCTGTGTGTTTGCCTCGGCGATTTTCTGGTCATTTGGCAAATACTATGCTTCCTGCACAGGTTGTGCAAATACAGGTTCTGGCTTTGCATTGGTCATGTTGATGTTTTGCAAGTTTGTCATCTGAGCAGGTGCATGAACACCTTTTGGACAAGCTGTCTTTATCTGAATGTCCATCTCTGGCTCCAGTGGTGCTTTGCGTCGGAGAGCGATGTACTGGCTGCCACTCAGAGTTTCCTCAAGAATGTCAATGTTGTCATTTGCATAACGCTCATACCCTTTGCCTGTTCCACGCGGGAAATTCCTTGGAATCATCACATTGCCATTCCTGTGATACCGTTGGATCATATCATTCGCAATAGCTGTGTCTGCACGAAGGACAGTGTCGTAGGACACGGAATGGCCAGCAGCATGAAGGAGACGGACAAGGTCTTTTGATCTTGTGGCTTGGTGCACTGTGAGACCAATGCCCAGATGCTTGGGCGTCATTTTTCTTCCTCTTGATGTTGTGAAAACAATATCTTGACATATGCTCAGAACTCTCTTTCTAATTTCTGTTCCCTCTTCCTGGTCACCATCATCTTCCTTCTCAGTGGTGTCTCCTGCACAAAGAAGGTTGACCAGCATGTACAAACTCTCAGGCACTACCTTCTCAGCATGCTCCTGTGACAATCCACCAACAATACCATGTCCTTGAGTGTGCATTATGTCATTGTGGATCTTGACAGCTACTCTGTACATCCAGCTGAAGATTTTGTCTTCATGATGAATCGAATAGTCTATTTCAGGAGCAAGATCAGTTGCTTCATCACCAGTGTCTTCTTCTGACATGTCCTCCAACACAGTTTTCATAGCAACATCAGCGAAAACAGAAGGTACTACCAGAAGAGACTTTGTCACATCCAGGGGCTGCACAAATGTCACTTTCTCTTGGCCGAGGAATTTCTCCACCTTTTCCTTAAATCTGTTGCTCCGATACACACCAACCTCAACACTGAAGTCATTGAGCAGCAGTTTGCTGTAATAATCCCAAACAGTTTTCAGTCCAACAACGTGACCACTTTTCATTTGTTTTTGAAGTTCCTCCATTGCATTTTCAAAGCATACATTTTCTGGAATCATTTCTTGACCACCTTTGTCCTTTTTGTCATACTTTTTACAGAACAGAGAATAGCAGTTCAGGTGGTGATATTTCTCCTCTGCAGCCATCAAATCAGATACACCAGAAAGGCGATGCCGCATTACTGGATCCAACTTTGCTAGCCTCTGCATTTTAGCAGATGTTGATTCAAATTCCACATTACGGACTGTCTTGTTTGGAATGTCCGTCTGGCAGAAAATGCATTGGAGCCAATCAACTGCTTTGTGAGTTGATCTGAGCGCTTTCTGTTCAGTTTTGGAAGCAGAAGGTGTACTAGACGTGCTTGGTTTTTATATTTAGTCAAGTTTTGACTAAATATTTTAACATCGAGGGGGAATCGAAACGAGGGTCGTGGTGTATGTGCGTGCGTGTGTGTGTGCGTGCGTGTGTGTGTGTGTGTGTGTGTGTGTGTGTGTGTGTAGAGCGATTCAGACTAAACTACTGGACCGATCTTTATGAAATTTGACATGAGAGTTCCTGGGTATGAAATCCCCGAACGTTTTTTTCATTTTTTTGATAAATGTCTTTGATGACGTCATATCCGGCTTTTCGTGAAAGTTGAGGCGGCACTGTCACGCCCTCATTTTTCAACCAAATTGGTTCAAATTTTGGACAAGTAATCTTCGACGAAGCCCGGGGTTCGGTATTGCATTTCAGCTTGGTGGCTTAAAAATTGATTAATGACTTTGGTCATTAAAAATCGGAAAATTGTAAAAAAAAATAAAAATTTATAAAACGATCCAAATTTACGTTTGTCTTATTCTCCATCATTTGCTGATTCCAAAAACATATAAATATGTTATATTCGGATTAAAAACAAGCTCTGAAAATTAAATATATAAAAATTATTATCAAAATTAAATTGTCCAAATCAATTTAAAAACACTTTCATCTTATTCCTTGTCGGTTCCTGATTCCAAAAACATATAGATATGATATGTTTGGATTAAAAACACGCTCAGAAAGTTAAAACAAAGAGAGGTACAGAAAAGCGTGCTATCCTTCTTAGCGCAACTACTACCCCGCTCTTCTTGTCAATTTCACTGCCTTTGCCATGAGCGGTGGCCTGACGATGCTACGAGTAAAATGGTATTGCGTTCAGTTTCATTCTGTGAGTTCGACAGCTACTTGACTAAATATTGTATTTTCGCCTTACGCGACTTGTTCATCTTCAGATGGACGATGAGCATGGAATTGTTCCTTCAACCGCTCCAGGGACTTCTTGTGCGTAAAACTACTGTGGCATGATTTATGCCACTTCACTTTTTCAGCATGGTCTGATACAGTTATGGTTCTGAATGTGTCCACAAAGTCTACATATGAATCATCATTGTACTTTTCACGTAGCCTTACAGCCTCCACCAAAGTCATCATTGCCAGCGCTCGTTGCATCCCTCAATCGGTTTGCCTTGCTGGTGTTTCTTGGGTCCTGACAGATGAAACACTCATCCCAGTCAATATCAGCTGTAGCTTCTCGGCCTCTGGTGGCCACTGGTGATATCTTAGCAGCAGCTTTCATAATTCAGCATTTGTAACACACAGAAAATAAGCCGATTAATGCTCCGGTCAGATTGTCATTTAATGTTTGACTGAATCACCCTGAAAGAAACCCCATTGATTTAAATTGGCATTATATTGCTTCTATTAAAATGCAATCATGTACTCCTGGTAATTTGGCTGTTATTTTGAGCATGTACATGATTAGGCACAACAATGACTGAAAAACGCGAGAATTTCACGCAGAATGGACATATGTTTCGAAGTAATCATACAATGCACTACTTAGATCATGTTTATTCTTGCATATTTGAATTCTTCATGTCAAATACATATATATAGCCCTTTAGTTTGTCACTTTAGTCCATATAACACGTGAGATAAGGCCCGCATAAGATTTTCAGGTGGCCATTTTGAAAGGTGTCATGGCGGCCAAACAAACCAAAATCAGAATGTCCACCAACTTAGATCATGTTTATTCTTGCATATTTGAATTCTTCATGTCAAAATACATATATATATAAATATAGCCCTTTAGTTTGTCACTTTAGTCCATATAACACGTGAGATATGGCCCGCATACGATTTTCAGGCGGCCATTTTGAAAAGTGTCATGGCGGCCAAACAAACCAAATTCAGAATGTCCACCTACCTAGACTACACTACTCCACGTTCAGACTCTCCATTGAGACCAGGTGGATGCTTGTAACCCTCAACGTTTAGCATGTTGCACTTTTCTGAACTCAGCTACCCGACTAATAGCCTAAGACGTCATACAAAAATGTCAACACGCTCGTTGGTAATTGCATTGGTAGCTAAATTCATTGCCAATTGCGGAATGTAATATTTTGCATCCTTTTAACACACGTACTGTGTATCTCTGGAATAGAACATTTGAGCGTTTTCATTTGTTGACATTTTTCTTGAGACACCAACGTTTTCTTGATGACGTCACATGGGCGCATGGCTGTTGGCTGGCTGCGTATGGTCAATGACAATGGTGTGAGCTTTGTGTGTGTGTCTATGCATGCGCGCTCTATGTTTTCAAAGGAAGGAACGGTTTATTCAAAATGGCGCTACACCTATTTAAGACCAGTGTCTCTGCGTACTGCTATCTTCCAATCACAGGCCCGAAACACAGGTAAGTCATCTAACAGAAAGTGCTGCCTACAAAATGTGAAGATGAAACGCGGTCTGAGAATGGTGCAAAAGTGAAACAACGTTTTTGAACAGGGAGCGACTGTCTCTTGTCTGATGCCTTCTGAGAAATCTGTGAGCGTAAGCTGCTGATCAGTCACGGAGTTAGAAGCGCTTTTAGAAAAAAAAAGCAACAGATATAAATACATTTCTCGTTTGTTGACTTCCGTATATCCGTCAGTTGTGATTAAATTGACTTCCTTCCCGAGTTCAGTGGCCATTTTTCCACTGGTGTCCGCCTGAGCTGTGCACCGATAACCTGACAACTCATTTGCATTGGTATAAACATCAATAACAGTACGCATGATAAGTTCACAGAAGATCTAGAACTGGCAGTCGATAGGTAATTGATGACTTTATTTCTGCATGCAAAAGGGAAAGAATAAAGCCGATCCAGATAGTTTTGTTAAATGTTCATTTGTCATTAGGCAGAACTGTTATGATAATTCTTCTAAACTTGGCCAAAAATTTATTGCAACAATTTTTGCACGTTCAGAAAAGCGTTAAACCACAATCCATTTTGATTAAACTTTATATGCTGGAAAAGGTAATTGTGTCTATTGTTCATACCATTTGTTCGATCGGTGGAACTTTGTATAGGCATCCCGTGGCAGCCTGTCAAACAAGGTCACCCCTAAAATCGACCTGACAAAAACCAATGCCCCGTATTTTAATATCTGCAAAAAATCAGAATGTGCACTTACCAAACACTTCTGACTACCATTGGAAAGGCCATTCAATTTCCTGTTCGGAGCATTTTGTTTCATGCACCTTACGTCTTTAGTATTTGTGTAGCCTTTTGTCAAAGGCGGTAGGTGTCAACCGTTTCAGAGGCCAAAAAAGGCAGGTTTTTGAGGGGTCTTCCACTGAGAGAGCCATATCTGCTCAAGTTCTCAATGAATTGCTTTGAACATTTCAGAAGTTATGACCAATAGATTGACCAGAATGTGTGTGGATTTTTGTGAACGTGTATAACAAGCGTGTCGTATTACGTAACTTTTCCGAAAGATCTAAATAAATATTTTTATTAATTCAGGGTTTAAGGACAACAAATTGTGACTTTGCATGCTAAGCAACAAATGGTTGAGGCAATTGGTGCCAACGTTTCAGGCAGATCTGAGTGCTGGTTTACATTTCGTCTGTTCAGAGCCACAACCATATATCTCCTAGCACCACTCAGAGCCACAACCAAACATCGCGAAATAACCCACTTTCAGAAAAGCTCACTTGAAAAGTTTGCACACTCGGGGTAAATCTGCTTTATTGTCAAATGAAACGATTTTCACATCAAGCATGCAGTTTTGTGTTCCTGACAAGTACATGTATTTACAAAAGAAAAAAGTTCAAAACCACACTTGAAAAACAGATTTAAAATTGATAGACCGTTGTGGCCGAAACAAACACTGCTTGACCCCTTCTTAAAGTTCAGGCCACAACCATACAGTGACAGATGTAGGGTTGTGGCCGGGGCTGTGGAGGCATCCACAGGGAGGTAATTCCTGCCACAACCTGACACCATGACGATGTAGGGTTGTGGCATGAA
>NC_090252.1:41729275-41821878 GCF_037325665.1 Littorina saxatilis
TGGACTCTGATTTTTATATTTAGTCAAGTTTTGACTAAATGTTTTAACATCGAGGGGGAATCGAAACGAGGGTCGTGGTGTATGTGCGTGTGTGCGTGTGTGTGTGCGTGTGTGTGTGTGTGTGTGTGTGTGTGTGTGTGTGCGTGTGTGTGTGTGTGTAGAGCGATTCAGACTAAACTACTGGACCGATCTTTATGAAATTTGACATGAGAGTTCCTGGGTATGAAATCCCCGAACGTTTTTTTCATTTTTTTGATAAATGTCTTTGATGACGTCATATCCGGCTTTTCGTGAAAGTTGAGGCGGCACTGTCACGCCCTCATTTTTCAACCAAATTGGTTGAAATTTTGGTCAAGTAATCTTCGACAAAGCCCGGACTTCGGTATTGCATTTCAGCTTGGTGGCTTAATAATTAATTAATGACTTTGGTCATTAAAAATCTGAAAATTGTAAAAAAAAATAAAAATTTATAAAACGATCCAAATTTACGTTTATCTTATTCTCCATCATTTGCTGATTCCAAAAACATATAAATATGTTATATTCCGATTAAAAACAAGCTCTGAAAATTAAATATATAAAAATTATTATCAAAATTAAATTGTCCAAATCAATTTAAAGGTCCAGACCATGCTGTTTTAGCGTCAAAAACGCTTCGAATCGTGTTCCTGCGCGACCGAACACTTCCCGATGTTTGCAGTTAGTTAGAAAACCACTTTCTTACCGTCTTCAACAATGTTTGGTTTACTTCGGAATCTTGTAAGGCCGTAATCCGACGAATTTTGTGACCGAAGCGACGGATTTCTTCTCCAAAACGACCCGCCATTGTGCCGCGTGATCTTCGCGAGACTGGCTTATGAATAAATTATCCGTGACGTCACACAGTGTGAAGATGCCGTTTACCAACATGGCAACAAGCGTGACTGCAGACGAAATTGAACCGTACATGTTCGAACTACCAGTTTCTCTCCTCGAATCAAGCATGAAAGATGAGGAGCGGAGGCCACTTCCAGCAGTAGTGAAAAGACAGTGACGATGAAAATTGCGACTCTGTTTGTCTCAGCGATCAAAGGTAAACACGCCCGCTCTCTGTGCTGAACTTATCGTCTGCTTTCGAGTCTGTGCTATTTTTTCACTCTCGCCTTGTCAACGCACTCGCGAATAAGTGGGATATTGTTTAAGTGTTCATGCATTGCATTCACGAGTAAAAGAACAACAGCTCATCGCAGTTTTAACTGTTCTTGATTATTTCAGAGACTGGTGTCAGAGTGGCCACTGTACCTGTTGTATTGTGTGGGAGGGGCAGATTTGAGAGAGAGAGGAAGCTAGCCTGAGGGGTACATTGTAGAATGAAAACTTGCAGGGGAGCAAGAATGCATCACCAGCCACGAAGGTGTACATACAACTTTTTTTGAGGTGCCTATATTTGTTTGATTTTTAAATGTATGTATTTGTTGTTGTTTTTAAAGGCTATCAAGAAAACTGTTGTCATTTCAATTTGACACTCAGTCAAATATAGTTTCACACACACACAAGATTAACTCACTTGCATGCCCACAAAAGAAGTTTGCTCTTCACATTGTTCTGTTGTTGTTGTTTTTATAATGTAATCATTGTAACATCAACACTCAGTAATAACCAATATTACAACACAATCACTTTTTCATCAGAACTCACTCACATACTACATGTATTAAACCCTGGTTTATGGACACTTGCATTTGTACTTTGCATGGGAAAGCAGCCTGAATTTCAGGTGAACTTTAATAAAAAGAAGATTTATATGTATGTTGCTCTAGATGCATGTTTTAATAAATAATAACGACATTCAGGAAAGTAAAAGGACTGTTGAAGTTTGCTGTTGTAAAATGTCTGATGATTAGGGTTTTGTTGCACATTTAGTGAATTGACTGTACCAATTGCTGTTATTATTTACACCCAATCAGTGCATCCACATGATATTATGTAGCTTAAATTAAAGAAAATGTTTTGATGTGTTCAGAACATACTGACAAGTTGCACACTCACTGACTTTCCGAAAGAACAGGAAAGTTCTTCCTGCCTGTCTGGTCGCTGCCATCAGAGACCTCTTTCTGTCACAGAGCTACACAGGCTTCAAATATATGTAAGATAAATAAAAGGTACATTACAACTCTCAACTGCAGGGTGTGCGTGTGTGGGGGGGGGGGGGGGGGGATGTGCATAACCATTGCATACTTAAGGTCGGCTTAAACTGCAAACAGAAATGTGGAGCTTGCGTAACAATCAGTCTTGCTTTGTCAGATTTGGAGATAGGCAGCCTCAGTCTATATAGTTGGTCGCCAGTTGGGGCGTCCTGCTTGGTGACAACTTGAGCTTTGTCAACTGGTCTAGCTGTAGCAGTCAAAGTCTGGGCACTGTTGCATTGTAGTCTTGCTGTGTATGCAGAGCTTTGTTGTAGCTGCCATAGGCCAGTGTTAGGATCACCACCCCCTCAAACAGCTCGTTCAGTTAACCTGATGCCTGTTTTAGACAGAAAAAAAAGTTACCACAATCAGCAGAACTTTCACTGGAGAATGGGCATAATTCTTTCATACTTTTCTTTCTCATAGCTTTTTTTGGTTTTTATAATCTCTTCATTACACTAAATAACATCCATCTTAAGACCTATTTTGAGCCTTAATTTAAGTTGACTAGTAATGATATTAATCATAATGTATTTATTTTTATAATGTACAAACTAGAGTATGTATGTGGATATGTGTGTGATGGTGCTGGTATGGGTATGTGTGGTTTGGGTTATGTGTGTACTGATGTGTACATTTTATGTGTTTTGTATGTTTTGCGAGTGCGATTTTATGTGATGTTATTCTGTACACCAGCCAAAACAAAATGTCTGGTATATTAGATAATAAACGCACCTTTAAATTTATTAGCGACTACACCCCGTCACCCTCCAGTCCCCCTCCCCCCCATTACACCCTACACTTTTAACATTGTATAAAAAATCATGTCCCAATATAGGTCCCTAGTTACCTGGGAGGACGTTAAGCTCCATAATCAACATCAACAACGTATTGAATTGAATTGAAAAGCTGGGGTTAGGAGGTCTAACTTCTTGAATTAAAGTGTTTTTTTCTCAGGTGCATGTAGTTTTTTATTTGCTTGAAATCATGGTGTATTCTGGTTGTAAGAGAAGAGTCAATTTCCTTGTAAGCCTGCAAAATTAAGATTTGTCATTTTTGAAGTACACAAGTTTTTGTAAGAGTCCAAAATAGTCCAGGATAAGGAGGAAAAACATAGGGTGGGTCAGGAAATCTGAAACATTGCATAGTTTTGTTTTGCCTATGTAGACACAAAAAGTACTTAGAGCACTTCCCCCCCCCCCCCCCAAGAGAGCATAGCTTAGTTTTAATTATTTTAATGCCACTGTTAGCAAGAGGAGTACTACAGACAGCAATCAAACAGTGGATTTTTTCTGTAGACATTGTTATTTCTGTTTAGGTGTTTCAGTAGTTTTCTATGCGGATAAATCATGCTGCATGATCACTAGAAACAATCCAGCTCTGTAGCATGCAAGTTTTTTTCCCATGTTACTCTGAGAGAAAAAAAAACCCACAGAGATAAAGTTGAACTGGCAGTTTGACTGAAGCAGTGGTAATAACACAGAGTTGTGCTCTTCCTACAATCAATGTTTTGATGTGGATGATGATGTCCGAACATGTACTTGGTTGTATTATTTTGCTAGACTATTTGTTTCTGTTAGATATATCTGCTCACATGATTGTTGTTCATAATTTGACATTACATTTACTGCTGATCAAAATGTATTGTTGGAATAGGTCTGCTTAATATTCTGACTGCAGTTTTGTAATAAAATCAAATAACACAGATGTTTTAAGTATCAAAGTGCTTTTCACACACACACACACACACACACACACACACACACACACACACACACACACACACACACACACACACACACACACTCACACACTATGAGTATGACTGCAAACATGAATTTGTACTTGTATTAATTATAATTACTGTATTACAGAACCTGATCTGAAAAAAAGGACAACAGCAAATTATTCATGCAAGCTTGCTGTATTAACGATTTTTTTTATCCATTTAATACAACACTGAATTAAAAGATAACAACTATAACAACGTGTGTGTGTTTGTGTGAATGTCTATGTGTATATGGACGGACACTGATTAAACCTGAGACTCATCGATTACCCAGGTGAGTGTAAAAGAGGGAGAGAGAGAGGGAACTTTAAGGTGGGTGCATGGGGACGGACATGTAGTAACAGATATATGTTTTAATCTGTAATCTTAACACATGTGCTTAAAATTAGGAACAGATGCCATTCCACTACAAATACTGTCAGTCTGACAAAAACGCCCAGTGACACTGAACCCCTATCCCTTACAGAACACATTCAGTATACATGTACTCACTTCCTTTCGTCTGCGTTTAGTGAAAGCAGATCGTTCTGATGACATTGGTATCCGGTTTCTTACCTCCTGTGAGTGGTCAACAATTGTCGGAACTGGAACTGCGTCAGGCAACAGCTGTTTTGTGTGTGCCAGGTTTTCTTGCCGGCTTAACTGCGTTCACATTGGAAGAAAGTGTCGCGAAACACAGCACATCGTGTTGGCCGTTTCCAGTTAATCAGTCTTGCTGCAGAAGTTGTAAGCCCATCGGAAAAAGGTGACAACTGATGCCTGAACCTTTTTTCTATACTTCATAGCTATCAGCAGCCGTGCGCATTCCTTCGGCGTGTTGTTGATGCTCGATGTAGGCAAACGCCCACTTGAGCCTAAGCTGTACACGAAATGACGTCACAGCCGGTTCTCGTCTACTGGCGGCCATTTCGAAGTCTCGTTTAGCAGACGAATTTGGCGGAACGTTTTTAATTAAATCACAATGATAAAGCTACGAATTGGTGAATTTCTTTACATTTTTGGAATCTTTAGGTGCATTTCTCTAACCTTCAGTCATCGGTTAGTGGTTCTAATAACCTTTAAAACAGCGTGGTCTGGTCCTTTAAAAACACTTTCATCTTATTCCTTGTCGGTTCCTGATTCCAAAAACATATAGATATGATATGTTTGGATTAAAAACACGCTCAGAAAGTTAAAACAAAGAGAGGTACAGAAAAGCGTGCTATCCCTCTTAGCGCAACTACTACCCCGCTCTTCTTGTCAATTTCACTGCCTTTGCCATGAGCGGTGGACTGACGATGCTACGAGTATACGGTCTTGCTGAAAAATGGCATTGCGTTCAGTTTCATTCTGTGAGTTCGACAGCTACTTGACTAAATATTGTATTTTCGCCTTACGCGACTTGTTTTTAGTTGTGTACTCTGGCTTGAAAAGTGTTTTTGTTTATTATTGTTATTGTTGTTCCTATTTGTAGTTGGATTGGTAATAGGGTGATTATCTCCCCTATACTAGTGTTTGATATTTAGTTGTTGGTTTGGGGACAGTTTTTTTTAAATTTTTTTTATTTATTTTTTTGGTTAGTAGTAATTTGTAAACATTTGTACTTGGACAATTGTTTGGGTAAATTTTTTGTTGTTGTTGTGAACATTTAAATTTTGTTTTGGGTGTGCTCTGGCGATTGATTTTCCTTAAAGGATCTGACGCTGGTTAGTGGTGTGTGGAATTGAATTTTTCATTTAAAGTGTGTTATTTGGGTTTGAGAAACTTTGACATTTCTAGTTAATTTTTTTAAAATTTTTGTTGTTGTTGATGTTCTAAAGTTGTTAGTTTAAGTTTGACATTGATTGACAAGTGTTTGAAGCTGCTATTGATTGTTTAAGCTGATATTTTCTAAATTATTAAATTTGTTGGGACTCCATTAAGTTTATTGTTTTATTTTTGAGACTGCTTGTGTAACGTAAATAGTTAAGTAGTAAACAATTTGAGGATTGTTTTTAAAAGGCACAAGATTTCTGTTAGTTTAGTATTTTATTATACTCTTTTGTGTGTGTTTAGTATTGCGAGAAACTGGTGTATGATACAAACTTTTTGATACTTAAACAATTTTGTGAACTTGTTACTTGAAATATTGTATTACTTTGAGATTACTTTGATATTGTGACGTTGTAAAGATGGCTGAGCATAGTGATACTGGTGGTAGCACATATGCTGATTATTTGGCATTGGGAGAGAAGCATGGCTTAAAGGCAGAAGCTTTGTTTAAGTTTGCCCAGGATCAGGTGGATAGAGAAGAGAGAAGTCAGGAAAGGGAAGCAAAGAAAGTAGCAGCTGAGGCTGACGCAAAGAAGGTTCAAGCTCAAGCTGAGGCTGAGACAAAGAAGGTACAAGCTGAAGCTGAGGTTGAAGCAAAAAGATTAGAAACTGAGGCTGAGACAAAAAGATTAGAAACTGAGGCTGAGACAAAAAGGTTAGAAATTGAGGCAAACAGGGATGCAAAGAGGCTAGAAGCAGATACTGAAGCGAGGGAAATGGATTTGGAGTTTAAGAAAGCAGAACCTCAGCAAAGTACAGGTGGAAATGCAGGTGGGAGATCAGGTCCCAGCATTAGGCCCCAGTACCCAAAACTCCCCATGTTCAAAGAAGATAAAGATGACATTGACAGTTTTTTGTACAGATTTGAAACGCATGCAAAGGCGAACAAATGGAGTGATTCAGAGTGGGCGACATACTTATCAGCTTATCTGGAGGGTGGAGCTTTGTCTTTGTTTCATTCATTGTTTTCAACGGGTACTTTGTCGTATGAAGACTTGAAGAAAGAGTTGTTGAAGAAGTTTCAGTGCACTCGAGAGGGATTTCGTGAGAAATTTCGCAGTACGAAGCCAGAGGCTGATGAAAGTTTTGGCACATACGTAACAAGGATGAAGCATTTGTTCAACCGTTGGTTGAGGTTGTCGGATATAGAAACCTCATATGAAGCATTGTTTGATTTTGTGTTGTGTGAGCAGATCCTTAACAGTGTATGCACTGATTTGGCAGTCTTTTTGAGAGAACGTGATTGTAAAAATTCAAAAGACATGATTGCTAGCGCAGAAACTTACAAATCAGCCCATCCGAATAAATGTTTGGCCAGAAAGGGGCAAGTGAATCCTTTGGGGACTGGAAATGTAGCGTTCAATCAGAATCGTGGATCAGGACAGTCTTACAATCGAGGTCAAGGTGATAGTGGCAGAAGACAAGATGGTATGAGCAGAAATACCAGGTTTCAAGGCAGAGGAGAGGATCGTAGGGCGGGTAGAAGAGGATGGCAGCAAGGAGGTACTAGAGGTACAGGTACTGAACGGCAGAGTCAGGACACATGTTACAGATGTGGGCAGTTGGGCCATTACGCTAGAGAATGTTTTCAGGTAGTATATTCAGCGAAGTCGGTAGCGAATTGTCAGGACGCTGGAGTGTTGGTAAGCTCGGCAGCATTCGGGTCGTTGCCATTAGCGGAAGGTCTCGTTAATGGGAAGCAAGTTTCAGTACTGAGAGACACAGGAGCTAATGTAGCTGGGGTAAGGAAGTCGTTGGTCTTACCAAGCCAGTACATACAGGGAGAGGTTCAAAAGGTGAAAGGTTTTAGTGGACGGATTGATTTGTATCCATTGGCGGAAGTGATGGTCGATACCCCATATTTTCAGGGAAAGTTGAAATGTTGTGTGCTCACAGACCCAGTCGCTGACCTAGTGATAGGTAATCTTCAGGGTGTGGTACCCAGAGTAGATTTATTCCTTGGGAATACGCAGGGTGTTGGATTGTGTGCAGATGTAAGTCACAAGAAAGAAACTGAAGAGGTGGTACTTGAGAAGGTCGTGTGTGCTACGAGCAGGGCAAAAGCCAAAGAGAAACTGGAAGATTCCCCGGTGCCATTGGAAAATGTGGTTACTCCTGATTTGTCGGTTAACGTGGAGGATCTGATAGGTTTGCTGAGAGAAGATGAGACATTGAAAGAGGTGTTGAGTTTGTCACGTGATGATGAGAAGTATGCAGTTTGCGCAGTGGAAGTTGTTGATACTGTTGATACAGAGACGGGTAGTGGATATCGCGAAAGCATTCCACTGAGATCTGACTGGGGCAGTCAGGGTGTTGTCTCAAGTAAATGTGGAGAGGCAAATTTTGCAGTGGTACCTCCGATTGAGGAGATAGAACCGTTGCCGTTACCTACATTGCCTAAGGGAAAGGAAGAGACAATCAGAGACATTGTTTTTGATCCTGGTTTGACAGAGAGTCAAAAGGAGGAGATGAAAGAGGTGTTTGGGAAAATGAGTGAAATTTTCAAAACATGTGATGCGGTGGTGTCTTTCACTGCAAGAATTAGCATTCGAGGTTCATCCAATGGCAGGAGACAGGAACACTTTGGAACACATGTTGTCCAGGTCATTCGTAGATCAGAGCATACCACAGGTTTATGGGATGTGTGGAAAAAGAAGGTTGTTTTGATCAAAAGAAAACTCAAGAGTTTTCTTTTGTCCCCGGGAAGGGGGATGTCACAAAGATGTGAGTAGCATATTTGTGAGGTGAAACCACGTCGTGTTTTTAACCTCCCTAAATAGCGAAGGGCGATGCGTAGCTGACCGGTGAGGCGTTATCTCGGGTTTGTTGCATTGCACGAGAAAACTATAGCTTGAGATGAGCTGTGTTTTGAGACATGTAGCTGGTCTGGGGTAAATAACGACACAGCGTTTGAGATTTTCAACCGGGAAGGTTGTCGGCGCGTGTCAGACTTGTTCCGGGAACAAGTACTCTTTCAAGAGACAAGGAGTTTCCATGAGGGATTTCCATGGCGTGTCCTAGGGAGGGTCCTTACACGGGAGAAGCGCGGGACGATGGTGGCGAGCAAGGGACCACCTCGGCGCAGATGACTAGACGAGGGGAGTCTTCATCGATACCGGTCGTAGCTGACGACGGTTGTTTTCGCAAATGGCGGAAGGTTTCTCGGGGAGAAACGTGAAAGGTGTGTGTTGGCATCTTCAGTGAAAGGTGTGTGTTGGCATCTGTGTGTGTTGGCATCTACGGTGGAAGGTGTGTGTTGGCACCTACAATGAGAGTTTTGGGAATTCATTATTCTACGAGGATTCAGCGATACAAGGAAGTGAACTGGCGACATGCAGTGAGCCGTGATTCGAACTCGTGAGTGTCTGTCGGTGCCTTCTTTTGTGCGTTAATCTATATTTGAGAAAGTAATTTTATAATATGTATTTACATGCATTGAGTGAAAGCTAAGAGGTTGTGTGAACTGTGTGTCGAAACGTTGATTTGTATTGGAGACAGTGACAAAAGGTCAGGTGGCATGTCTACTGTCCCGAATGACACACGATTGCTGACATTTCACCATTGCCAAAAGAATAAACAAATAAGAAATAGGTAGAACATGAATGTGAAAACTGACTTTGATTGTTGATCAGTATTTTCTATACCACTAACAAATAATCTACTTACACATAGCTGTTTGGCAAATGTATGTTGCATGGGATACACTGACATGAAAGTGGAAGATGTTTTACCCTCTAGAGAAACTACATATCAAGTTACACTTTTTGTGCTCTTCCATTCCAGTTGGCAATCAATTGTTAACGCATGTTATTAGAAAAAAAAGAACGAAAACAGATTAGATAGAATGAAAAATGTACTGGTGATGTCATTTGGGACATACTGACATGAAAACGTCACCTTTTGTCATTGTCTCATTCATGTGTTTGAAGAAGTATGTTATTTTTTTGGTTGAGGAAATAATAAGCCTGCATCCTCCCAAATTCTGTTTTTGAAGTGTTTGGTGTGAAAAGGGTAGAGACAGTGCAATAGGGGCAGAACACGTACATTTATTTCACATGCTAACCACTTTAAGACAGCAGGGAGGTACTGGAGGTACAAGTACTGAACAGCAGAATCATGGCACATGTTACAAGTGTGGACGGTTGGGCCATTACGCTAGAGGCTGTTTGACAAAGGTTGCGAATTCCGCAAAATCGGTAGCAGATTGTCAGGACGCTGGGGTGTTGATAAGCTCGGCAGCATTCGGGTCGTTGCCATTAGCGGAAGGTCGTGTAAATGGAAAGAAGGTTTCTGTACTGAGAGACACAGGAGCTAATGTAGCTGGGGTAAGGAAGGCGTTGGTATTACCAAACCAGTACATAAAGGGAGAGGTCCAAAAAGTGAAGTAAACTGCTGTTTAATTTACTTGCTTTGAAAACTGCATTTCACTGAGTAAGAAGCAATGACAAAGGCCAAAACGGCATACCATTTCTGGGTAATTGTTCAATACACAGGTTTTTTGATAAGTGTCGTGCCTGACTTTAAAAAAAAAAAAATGTGTACATGCACAAATGTGGAATTTTGACGTTGAATATACCATGTAAAGTGCCATACGACTACAAAGTACAAGTGTGAACAGCGCTGTTAAAACAATTTGTGAGTACCAGTGCTATTTGTTTATGATAAGGATTGATTAGCTGTAACAAACATTATTTTAATTGTAACACATTCAAAACCTAACTTGTTTTGAACGTGTACATAAAGCTAGGTTTGTGGTTTGTAGTTAAAGGGAAGAAACTGTTGTTTTTTGGGTAATGTGAATATTGATTGTTACCTCCCTTTAATTAGTTTTGTCAACTTGGCTAATTCAGTTTATATTTTTGGATTTAGATAATATTGTTTAAGCTGTTTCAAAAGTGTTTTTGATTAGGTGTTAATTATAAACTTTAATAAGTCGTAAAGATTTTATTGTTAGAAAATCTTCCAGTTCGGAATTTAGAGTTTTAGCGTCACTTCCGCCCTCTGCTTGAGAAGTCGTCAAGATGGTGTGAAACCTCTGGACAACATTTTGGTTCTAAATCAGGTGAATACTGATTTTTACATTGTCATCTGCTTGGTGTATGATTAGTTATTAGTTTAGCAAGATGAATAGGATAAATTGGAGTGGTTATTTTTGTAAATCTGTTCCGAAACTGAAATATTTGAAATTTGACAATGTGGTGGGGTTTTTGACAGAAGCACCGGTCACAGAAATGGTGCAGAATATTTGTGTTTTTGGTTGTAGTTAATGTATGAAGTGCATAGACGGAAAGATAAGTGTGTTACTGATGTTTTGAAGTTAAAACTTGAATAGGGTTTAGGTTTTGTAAAGAAATTTGGTTTTGAATTATAATTTGAAGTAAAAGAAAGTTTTGCGCATGCGCGGGAATAACCGAAAGCGCATCGCATAGTTGGAAAGTTGGCTGTTGTTGTTTTATGGAACAAAAGTGTTTGTGACTAGTGTTTTATTTGAGATGTTTGAGGTGAGATTTTATTCCAAGTGATTTAGACATTGTGAATTGAAGAAGTTTGGTCAGAATGGTCAGTTTATCACTGCAGATAAATGTGATTATGTATGGACACTTCTTGTAGCTAGTTTTGAGTTTGTAACAATGGTGGAGTGGAACACATGAGATGTGTGGTATTGTTACCAAGAAGAACAAAGATGGTTAGTCACTGTCTTGTAGGATAACATATAGTCTTTCTGTTTCTGTCAATGAAGATGGGATTGATCACAGTAGGCATAATGTTACTCCTGTGTTAGGAAGAAGATTTTGCTGTTTATAGTTGGTAAATAGTAAATGATGTCTAAATATCAGCTGTTTCTAGTTGATAATGTGGAATGATAGATAGTGGTGTGTTTGAACACAGTAACTATGTGGTAATTATTAGTCATAATTACTAGCCTCTGGTAACATCTGGTAAATATGATTTGTGTTTTGTTGTGTGCTAATAAGGAAACGTTGTGTTTAATTTCAGAGCCAACCTGTCTGGGTTTCACATTACATGTCTGACTGAGTAGTTTGTGTTCTTAGATTTTGGTGAAGCACCTTACGAACACTGGGTTTTTAATTAGGTTTTTTAACTGGGTTTTTTAACTGGATTTTTAGGTTTGGGTTTTAACTGGTCTTTAAGGTTTTGACTTTAAGATTTTGGTCTTTAGGTCTAACACTGTTCTTTAGTCATTGTGTTTGATTTTTGGAAGTTGGGTTTTGTTGAAAAAGAAAACTCAAGAGAATAAAAGAAGTTTGAAACATATTTCTGTATTTGTGTTATTCATTTAACACATAATATCCCCTACCCCCTTTCATAACATAATTGGTTTTTCTAAATATAACTTGAAAGGTCAAGAGTGTTACAAAATGGCGTCCCTGGGTGGGCTAGGGGGTATGTAGAAATATTAAACAATAAAACCCAGTGTTCTGGTGCCGCTTCACCATGGCCAGTGGTGGCCAAGAACTGAGCTCTCGGACAGATGTGTGTGATCGTGAAGGCATGACACCGCGCATGCTGGGACGTGGACGGGGAACACCGTTGGCGCGGGGGCTGTACACCACCCCTGGTTCCATTACATCCGACAGTGGTCTTTTCATGCCGACATCCACTCCCGAAGTTATTCCGACAGCATCAGGTGCGCCCATCATCGTCCATGTGAAGGCACCAACCCAATCTCCTCGTTTGGGATTTTTACGGGGACTAGACCAGGCGGAGGCGCGGAAGTCAACCGGGATAACCAGCATTCCAGACATGAACAGAGGAACAGTTACTGTGCCAGCTGCACTAGGAAGGTTCAGTCTTTCACGTCTGTGGACATTGCTTTTGAACAACAACAACTCTTTTTTGATGGATAAAGCTAAAGCTTTTGGAGACGAAAGTGATAACACTGTGGAGGGTGGAAATGAGTCTGCAGATGAAGATCATGAACATCAGACTGAAAAAAAAAAGAGCTCAGGAGGTCTACAAGACCAAGAAAATCGGTGGAAAAACTTAATTTGATGCACAGTGTCAGTGGTAAGGTAGACGCGCAAACGCAGACTGTACCTGTAGTCTGTGTGTGTGGTAAAGTAGAAGATTTTCGTCCACCTGATTTGTCTGGGGCTTACCTAGATGGAGAACTCGTAGACTGTGTGGTAAATCAGTTGAATGTTTTAATGGAAACACCGCTAAAGGAATCCAGGATTATTTTTATTGAGATAATATTAACGGGGTTAATGCATGTTTGAGTGCATTACGTAAACAGTGGACTACTGTTTTTGTCAGTTGTAGTTTTGACTGTGTGTTGGTCGCTATCAGGCTAACCGTTCAGGCTAACAGTTGAGTCTTGGGTATTATGACAAATTGTTTTGTCGGACTGGATGAATGGAGTTTTGGTTATGAAAAACATAGTAATACAGTTATTTTTGTTATGCAGTGTATGGAGAATCTGTAGACTGTAGAACCTGATTTGTATTAGGAGTTAGTTTTGTTGTTTTCGTTAAATGTTCTTATTTTTCAAATGGAGAAACATTTTTCCTCAGGAGGGGTGAATGTAACACATTCAAAACCCAACTTGTTTTGAACATGTACATAAAGCTAGGTTAGTTGAAGGGAAGGAACTGTTGTTTTTTGGGTAATGTGAACATTGATTGTTACCTCCCTTTAATTAGTCTTTTCAACTTGACTAACTCAGTTTATATTTTTGGATTTAGATAATATTGTTCAAGCTGTTTTAAAAGTGTTTTTGATTGGGTGTTAATTATAAACTTTAATAAGTCGTAAAGATTTTATTGTTAGAAAATCTTCCAGTTTGGAATTTAGAGTGTTAGCGTCACTTCCGCCCTCTGCTTGAGAAGTTGTCAAGATGGTGTGAAACCTCTGGACAACATTTTGGTTCTAAATCAGGTGAATACTGATTTTTACATTGTCATCTGCTTGGTGTATGATTAGTTATTAGTTTAGCAAGATGAATATTATAAATTGGAGTGTTTATTTTTGTAAATCTGTTCCGAAACTGAAATATTTGAAATTTGACAATGTGGTGGGGTTTTGACAGAAGCACCGGTCACAGAAATGGTGCAGAATAATTGTATTTTTGGTTGTAGTTAGTGTATGAAGTGTATAGACGGAAAGATAAGTGTGTTACTGATGTTTTGAAGTTAAAACTTGAATAGGGTTTAGGTTTTGTAAAGAAATTTGGTTTTGAATTATAATTTGAAGTAAAAGAAAGTTTTGCGCATGCGCGGGAATAACCGAAAGCGCATCGCATAGTTGGAAAGTTGGCTGTTGTTGTTTTATGGAACAAAAGTGTTTGTGACTAGTGTTTTATTTGAGATGTTTGAGGTGAGATTTTATTCCAAGTGATTTAGACATTGTGAATTGAAGAAGTTTGGTCATAATGGTCAATTTATCACTGCAGATAAATGTGATTATGTATGGACACTTCTTGTAGCTAGTTTTGAGTTTGTAACAATGGTGGAGTGGAACACATGAGATGTGTGGTATTGTTACAAAGAAGAACAAAGATGGTTAGTCACTGTCTTGTAGGATAACATATAGTCTTTCTGTTTCTGTCAATGAAGATGGAATTGATCACAGTAGGCATAATGTTACTCCTGTGTTAGGAAGAAGATTTTGCTGTTTATAGTTGGTAAATAGTAAATGATGTCTAAATATCAGCTGTTTCTAGTTGATAATGTGGAATGATAGATAGTGGTGTGTTTGAACACAGTAACTATGTGGTAATTATTAGTCATAATTACTAGCCTCTGGTAACATCTGGTAAATATGATTTGTGTTTTGTTGTGTGCTAATAAGGAAACGTTGTGTTTAATTTCAGAGCCAACCTGTCTGGGTTTCACATTACATGTCTGACTGAGTAGTTTGTGTTCTTAGATTTTGGTGAAGCACCTTACGAACACTGGGTTTTTAATTAGGTTTTTTAACTGGGTTTTTTAACTGGATTTTTAGGTTTGGGTTTTAACTGGTCTTTAAGGTTTTGACTTTAAGATTTTGGTCTTTAGGTCTAACACTGTTCTTTAGTCATTGTGTTTGATTTTTGGAAGTTGGGTTTTGTTGAAAAAGAAAACTCAAGAGAATAAAAGAAGTTTGAAACATATTTCTGTATTTGTGTTATTCATTTAACACATAATATCCCCTACCCCCTTTCATAACATAATTGGTTTTTCTAAAAAATAACTTGAAAGGTCAAGAGTGTTACAAAATAATCATAAAACAAGAAGTAACTTACCAATTTCAAGAGTAGTTGAAGAGTATCAAATCAGTGAAGAGTCTCCGTGGCTTGTGGTAAATCAGTGAGACAACTTTCTCCAAGAGGCTGTGCAACCCAAATGGAAGGATTTGAAGTAAACTACAGTCCAGATGAAGGAGAAATGAAAATGAGAGCGTGAGAAAATGTCCCGTTAGCAGTCTCAGACAATAGTGATGAGTGCCAGATGTTGGGTTGTTGACCACTGATGTACCCATTTCCCTCTATTCAGTGCAGGCCACAACCCTATTTATCTGAGGTGTCGGGTTGTTCCATTCCACACTCACCGCTCCTTGCTGTGAGCCCTCCTGCCACAAGGAGATATCACTTACATGTTGGCTTGTTGCATGCATTGCCAGGCCTGCTGGCCACTCAGAGCTACAACACTGCAAGACCCAGACAAGTGGTTGTGGCATAAACTTCTCCCTCCCTTTCCTTGCATCTTGAAAAGCCACAACAGTATACTGCCCAGTATGTGGTTGTGGCTTGCACCAACACCACACATCCTTCCAGTGCAACAACCATATAGGGCTTATATCTTGGAAATTACTTTTTGCATGAGATCCTTGTTTTAACATAATGTTTATAACTCCCTTTCATACATAAAAGTATTAAAATTGAAAATTGTGACTTTTTGGAGATATATGGTTGTGGCTCTGACGGGAAGTTGGAGATATAGGGTTGTGGCTCTGAGCAGACGATTTGCTGGAGTTTGGCCAAGTTTAGTTCAGTCATTATCTCTGTAACGTCACAGTATTATTCCTAGTGCTAACTAACCGTAGGTACTATTATGATAGGAAATTAAATCAAATCAAATAAAGAGCAAAAACCGTTTCCGGTATCGCCTCAAACAAATAAACATTGCACACTGCATGCCACCAAACTGCCGATAACTCTGTCAGCGCAACTTGACTTGACCTGACTCGACTTGATCAGTGGTTGTTGCCCGTTAGGGCCGGTTCACCGTTCCAAAGTTGATGGATAAAATACAGAAACAAGGTGGCGGTGACAAGTAAAAGCAACAACTATATCACGGTCTGGCAATCTTGGTCATAATTATGTTGAGGGTAGATTTGTCTACGTGTCCCTTCTCATCCCCATTTCACAGTCTTGTCTGTCGACGAAACTGTTGTCATGCTGCCTCATCTCACGTCATCTGACTGTGTCCGCTCAACAACTCCAGCTGTTATAAACGCCCAGATGACGTGAGACTTGCAGTGTGCAATTTTAAGCCTCATCATGGCGAAATTGACGTGATCAGTTCTGGTTGCTCTGGCTCCATTCTTCCATCCAGTATCTTTGCTGCATCATGCTCTTTTGCCCTGATGATCAAGAAAGAGATAATGCAATCGTGGGTTATCAAGTTTGTTAGACTTTATTTTTTCGTTTGTCTACAGGTCTTGTTTCAGATTCATCCTTGCAATACACTTTAGTGTTGACATAATTGTGATTGATGCTGTCCAAATCAACAACTTTCGATCAAAACGCGAAAGCGGTTCTGTGAACTGCCAGGCGATTGTGGATGCTCAAGGACAAAACGCTACTATCACTTGTAACTTCAACGTTGACGTCAACGCTACCAAGCACACCTTTGTCATCCAAACACAGCCACGGCGTCAACGTAGTTCTAAGCCAGGTAACGTAAACTCTCTCTCTCTCTCTCTCTCTCTCTCTCTCTCTCTCTCTCTCTCTCTCTCTCTCTCTCTCTCTCTCTCTCTTTCTCTCAGTTAAAAAAAATGTAATTGTACTTTTAAAATTGCCTTTGGTGCTTTTATATTCTGTACGTCAAGTAAGCATTCATAGCCCATACATGAAAACGTGAAAAAGTGTATGACAACAACAAGCACAGCACTTAAGCAATAAGAAGCAATAAAATACACAACTTTTAAAAAGACTCACAGAGGACAAAATATCTAAAATATACTGTTCAAAAAAAGAAACGCATAGCTTGTAATATTTGGTTAATTTAGTTATATGGCTACAAGGATATCCACCAAACTGCAGAAATTTTTTATCTGGTCGTCGACCTTTCGTCCATTGCCACAAGTGAGCTCTGCACGTGACGCATGCGTTATCAGTGGCTACAATGTCAAAATTGCTCATTTGGCATGACCACTCGTCATGCTTCAGTGTAATCTCGTGAAACTCGGGGAATATTGAGCTATCACCATGTCTTCCATAACCCATAAAAGCGGATTGTTCGCCACAAAGAAATCAGACGACAATTCAGCGACGAAAGATGGCCCGATTGAGCAGAGAAGACCGCCAAATTGCATTGGGTCGTTTACAAGCAGGCCAAAGTCAAAGTGCAATCGCCAGGCACTTCCACGTGTCCCAGAGCACCATCAGTAGACTTTGGGTCAGGTTTCAAGCCACTGGCTCCGTTGCTGACTTGCCACGAGCGGGAAGACCAAGGGCGACAACTGCTGCTCACGACCGCTTCATACGGCTCCGCCACCTCCGGAATCGTTTCCTGTCGGCCTCATCTTCTGTCCAGGCTTTCCCCGGGCCACACCGATTATCGGACCAGACCGTGCGGAACCGCCTGCATGAAGCTGGTTTGAGAGCTCGCAGACCTCACAGAGGAGCTGTCCTCACCCGCCGCCATCGCCAGAACCGAATGCAGTGGGGCAACCAGCACCTTCGCTGGACCGTCCGGAATCACTGGAGACACGTGTGGTTCAGCGACGAGTCCTACTTCCTGCTCCAGCGACATGATGGTCGGAGGAGGGTCTACCGGAGAGTAAACGAACGTTACGCGCCCAACTGTGTGGATGAGGCACCCGTTCATGGTGGTGGAGGCGTCATGGTGTGGGGGGCGATCAATACCGCTGGAAGGAGCACCCTGGTGCACGTCCAAGGGCGCATAACTGCCCAGCGATACGTGGAGGAAATTCTGCGCCCACACGCCCTTCCTCTTCTGGCTGACCAGGATGCCATATTCCAGCAGGACAACGCTCGCCCGCACACAGCACGACTCACCACCCAGTTCCTCACCGACCACCATGTCGAGGTGCTTCCCTGGCCATCCATGTCGCCAGACATGAACCCGATAGAACACCTCTGGGATGAATTGGACAGACGTGTGCGCAGGCGAGAAGAAGCGCCGGCAAATCACCGCGATCTATTGCAGGCACTTCAGGAGGAGTGGGACACCATCCCACAGCAAGATATCCGGCATCTGATCCAGTCCATGCCCAGAAGGTGCCGGGCAGTTGTTGCTGCTCAAGGCAGTCACACCCCCTACTGACTTGACAGCCTCGACACCCAATCGTATTGATTGACTGATTGATTTGAAGATGCAAATGAACTGTGTGTGCATTCAACTGTGTCCATACCAAATTTCAAACAAATAATCTAAATATTGGATTTTCTGTTAATTTTTTCGAAAAATAAAACAAATTTGGCAAGTAGCAACTATGCGTTTCTTTTTTTGAACAGTATACTTACATTTTCGTGGTATAGATGAACTTTCTCAATTCAATTGGAAAACACATTGCATTCCTCGTAACACGTAACACTATGCAAATCGAACTCGTCCTAAACGATTTCATTATTTGTTTTGTTAAATTGAACTTAATGTAACAATATTACAGTAGACAAGAAAATGTTCCAATTTCCAGTGTGTCTTTTTACATTTAGTCAAGTTTTGACTAAATGTTTTAACATAGAGGGGGAATCCAGACGAGGGTCGTGGTGTATGTGTGTGTGTGTGGGTGTGTGTGTGTGTGTGTGTGTCTGTCTGTCTGTGTGTGTGTGTGTGTGTGTGTGTGTGTGTGTAGAGCGATTCAGATTAAACTACTGGACCGATCTTTATGAAATTTGACATGAGAGTTTCTGGGTATGAAATCCCCATACGTTTTTTTCATTTTTTTGATAAATGTCCTTGATGACGTCATATCCGGCTTTTCGTGAAAGTTGAGGCGGCACTGTCACGCCCTCATTTTTCAACCAAATTGGTTGAAATTTTGGTCAAGTAATGTTCGACAAAGCCCGGACTTCGGTATTGCATTTCAGCTTGGTGGCTTAAAAATTAATTAATGACTTTGGTCATTAAAAATCTGAAAATTGTAAAAAAAATAAAAAAAATTATAAAACGATCCACATTTACGTTCATCTTATTCCCCATTATTTGCTGATTCCAAAAACATATGAGTATGTTATATTTGGATTAAAAACAAGCTCTGAAAATTAAATATATAAAAATTATTATCAAAATTAAATTTTCGAAATCAATTCAAAAACACTTTCATCTTATTCCTTGTCGGTTCCTGATTCCAAAAACATATAGATATGATATGTTTGGATTAAAAACACGCTCAGAAAAGTTAAAAAGAAGAGAGGTACAGAAAAGCGTGCTATCCTTCTCAGCGCAACTACTACCCCGCTCTTCTTGTCAATTTCACTGCCTTTGCCGTGAGCGGTGGACTGACGATGCTACGAGTATACGGTCTTGCTGCGTTGCATTGCGTTCAGTTTCATTCTGTGAGTTCGACAGCTTGACTAAATGTTGTTATTTCGCCTTACGCGACTTTTTTGTTTGTGTTGTTGTTGCACAGTCACAGTCTTGCAGTGTGATTGGGGAGAATCCGACATACCTGACTGCGCACTTAATAGCGGCTTCAAGTTCAACTACATGGTCAGCTATCAGATGACGGTTGAAATACCCGAGTTGACCTCGCAGTATGAAGGTACCTACATCTGTCGAACGGTTCCTCCCACCAGACCTGTGTACGCGTGCGATCTCACAATTGAACCTCAAGGTAAATATATTCGTTGCGAGAGCCCTTCAAATGATACTGTCCTCTTGTAGTATTGCTTCTTTTGACCACAATACTAATTTCTGAAGTAAAACGATCATGCTTGTAATAAGTCTCCTCTGTCCGGTCTGCTTACCTGCTGTTCTCCATTGCTGCCACACCATTGTAGTCCTTTTTTGTTCTCAAACCTTCCTGTTTCTCTACCAGTTAGTCTTCTTTGTTGTTCTTTAGGCACAAGATAAGTTTACCTATCACATTGAAATGGCTTACAAAACCGACTGTGCTCCGTTTAGCTATTACCGTTCGATTTCATCATAGACCCAGGCTGGATTTATGTATCTCATTATTCTTTCTTAAAGTATAGTACTAGTAGGTAGTAAGTCTACTAAAAATTTCAGGGGCAAAATCATTTTGTGCATCACTGTTTAGGACCTTTAAAGCTTGCACAATTCCCATGGACTTAAAAATCTGTAACACTTTTTGCAATCTCTTGGTGATTTTTTTTTCTTAGAAATGAACCGTTTGTGAAGTGTTGCTGGCAGGCATTACAAATATCGACGACAGCAATGATCAGTTGTGTATAAGTGTCTGTTACTTTTAGAAAACGCTGCAGGCAGCCCAAAGGCAAGGGACGTAACTTCGATGGAGGGTTTGTGAAACAACTGCAATGGTTACTTCTCTTGTACTCCTATACCTTGAGTGAAAATGGTATATGTTTTGCTTATACAAAACTAAACAAAAGTGCATTCGTTTATTTGCCAAGGTATCTGTTATCATTGGAGAAACAAATTACTTGACAAATTGGATTCCCTAAATTAAACCAAACAGTGTTCAGCGGGAGTTGTCCGCCAGAAAAAAAATCGCCTCAGATTGCTCCGTATATTACACAATTTGGCATTGGGTTTTGAGTAATGAGATCACCAAGGTGTAATACTTTGTCTGTTCAAAATAAGCGATACGAAAACTACGACAAAGAACAACTGACTGATCGGGACCCCGGCGCTGAAATTTAAAGTGCGTTTACCAACAATTTGTGTCGCTTATTTAATGCTTTATCATAGTTATGGAGTATTTGTGAGTGTACATCATTGAACAAGCCTCGTAAAGACGGCCCATAGACCATTGGACGGCCCAAGAAACGCCTCTTTGTATACTTCAGCACAAATTTGCCAGAATACCTTTTTTAAAAGGCGCCATCATTTTGTATCAACAAGTTCAATAGGACTGGGTGGCCGAGTGGTAACGCACTTGCGCTCGGAAGCGAGAGGTTGCGAGTTCGACCCTGGGTCAGGGCGTTAGCAATTTTCTCCCCCCCTTTCCTAACCTAGGTGGTGGGTTCAAGTGCTAGTCTTTCGGATGAGACGAAAAACCGAGGTCCCTTCGTGTACACTACATTGGGGTGTGCACGTTAAAGATCCCACGATTGACAAAAGGGTCTTTCCTGGCAAAATTGTATAGGCATAGATAAAAATGTCCACCAAAATACCCGTGTGACTTGGAATAATAGGCCGTGAAAAGTAGGATATGCGCCGAAATGGCTGCGATCTGCTGGCCGATGTGAATGCGTGATGTATTGTGTAAATTCCATCTCAGACGGCATAAATAAATCCCTGCGCCTTGAATATGTGCGCGATATAAATTGCATAAAAAAAATAAAGAAATAAAAAATAAAAAAAAATAAAAAAATCCCTGCGCTTAGAACTGTACCCACGGAATACGCGCGATATAAGCCTCATAATGATTGATCCCAGCGAAGCTGGAGGTGAACCGTGTAATCGACTTGACTTGTGCATACTGAATAATACACGATAAAGAAGGATTCTTTGTGACCGGCTACGTACTACTGTTGGAGATGGAAGTTCACCAAAAATTGGGACCATACTAACAAAAATACGGTGGGTGCAATAGTCGCCCCCATTTTTTCAGCAAACGCCACCCAAGGCCGCTTTGGACGGGTAGAAATTCCGTAGTTTCCAAGTCTATGGATAAAGCTCGCGTAAGAAGAATACGTCACGGTCGAAAGTCTTTGACGTCAATTAATGCATCATGACGTCATGCCTCCCTATAGTCTTTCTCTCTCGCGCGGTGTGTGTGTTTGTGTTCATTTTGTGCACATGTGTTAGTGTTACTGTTTGTGTGTGTGCGTGTGTGTGTGTGTGTTGGTGTGTGTGTGTGCGTGTGTGTGTATGTGTGTGTGTGTGTGTGTGTGTGTGTGTGTGTGTGTGTGTGCGCGCACGCGTGCATGAGTCTGTACTCGTATGTGTGTGGTGTGTGTGTGTGTGTGTGTGTGTGTGTGTGCGCGCGCACGCGTGCATGAGTCTGTACTCGTGTGTGTGTAAGTGTGTGTGTGGGCATAAGTGTATGTGAGTACGTGTATGTGTGTTTGTTTGTAACGGTGTGTATGTCCGTCTGTCCATATGTGCGTATGGGTGTGTATTTTGTGTGTATGAAGTTTTTTTGTGAGAGAGTGAGTGAGTGCGTGTCAGTGAGTGTGTGTATGTGTGTGTGTGTGACTTGGGGTGTGTGTGTGTGTGTGTGTGTTTGTGTGCGTGGGTGTGTGTGCGTGTGTGTGTGTTTGAGAGAGAGAGAGAGTGTGTGTGTGTGTGTGTGTGAATGTGTGTGTGCATGAGTTTGTGTGTGTATGAGTGTGTATATCTGTTTGTTTGTGAAGGTGTGTGTGTCCGACTGTCTATGTGCGTATTAGTTTGTTTGTTTGTTTGCTTAACGCCCAGCCGACCACGAAGGGCCATATCAGGGCGGTGCTGCTTTGACATATAACGTGCGCCACGTCACATTATTCTGACACCGGACCAACCAGTCCTAGCATGCACTAACCCCATAATGCCAGACGCCAGGCGGAGCAGCCACTAGATTGCCAATTTTAAAGTCTTAGGTATGACCCGGCCTGGGTTCAAACCCACGACCTCCCGATCACGGGGCCGACGCCTTACCACTAGGCCAACCGTGTATGAGTGTGTGTTTTGTGTGTATGAGATTTGTGTGAGTCAATGTGTGTCTGTGGGTGTGTGCGTGCGTATGTACATGTGTGTGTGTGTGTTTGTGTGGGTGTGTGCCACTAAAACTCTCGTTACATTTTGCATTCTGTCCAGATTAGATTACTGCAACTCCCTTCTCATAGGCTGCCCTGACTCCACTCTCCAACCCTTGCAAAAAGTACAACACTCTGCTGCACGTCTCATTTTCAGAGCACAGCATCGACAACCCTGCACTCCTCTCATGAAAGAACTTCACTGGCTTCCTGTATCTGAACGTATTAGGTATAAAGCTGCCTGCTTTTGCTACAATATCATCTCTGAATCGGCACCTGCCTATCTTTCTGAACTGGTCTCCCTCTACACTCCCTCTCGCACCCTTCGTTCTTCTGATGATGCTCGACTTCTCCGTCAAGGTCGCTTTAAACGCAAGGCTCATGGCTTCCGCACGTTTTCGTACTATGGACCTCAGTTATGGAATTCACTCCCCTTTCAATTACGTCACTCTCCATCCATTTCATCTTTTAAGTCCAATTTGAAAACTCACCTGTTCCAACAACACTACGGATAGTTCCTTAGTATAGAGTCTGGGGATGTGAGATGTGCATGATGTGTTGTTTGAATCTGACAGTGATTGTATGATTTTTGTATGCATGTATTGTTGTCACGCGCTTTGAACTTCTGATAAGGCGCTTTATAAATGCCCGTTATTATTATTATTATTATTATTAAGAGAGAGAGAGAGAGAGAGAGAGAGTGGGTGGGTGGGTGTGTGTTTGTGCGTGTGCGCTAGTGTATATGTGTGTGTATGTGTGTTTGTTTGTAAAGGTGTGTATGTCCGTCTGTCTATATGTGCGTATGGGGGTGTGTTTTGTGTGTATGAAGTGTGTGTGAGAGAGTGAGTGAGTGCGTGTGAGTGAGTGTGTATGTGTGTACGTGTGTAACTTGGGGTGTGTGTGTGTGTGTGTGTGTTCGTTCGTGTGTGTGTGTGTTTGAGAGAGAGAGAGAGAGGTTTGTCTTTCGCTGGGGTATGCAGTGCCTTGGCGTTGCACATCTACTTAATTGATTGATGTTATGAAGAGATATGCGTGCTCTCAGCACTATCGAATGAAAACAAAAGTTCTTGCTTCTATTTCCTGATCGCGTTGTTATAACCCTACTAGTATGACAAGATTTAATGCACATTCTGCAGACTGAAATTTGCAACTTATCTGGTGTTACCCGTCATTACGGGAATTCCCGGTTTTCCCTTTAACTCTAAGCGTAGCTTACCTATAGACTTTCCTTGAAACGAAAACGTCCACGTATCGCGTACAAGGGTACACTATCGGGTTTCGTGTACACCCCTATTTCGTGCAGTTATATGACGTGATCTACATGAATAGTGATAAGAACAGGCTTAAGTCCGAATTTCCATTTCTGCCGACTGGCAATAATCTACGTTTTGGTTTTGCTTTTTACTTGATTCCACTGATTTACCTTGGTCAGGCTAATTTTGTCTTCTGTTGGTAGTTTTACTGTAGTTTTCCGTATTGTTCTGCTACGCGCAGTACTTCACAGCTGTATTACGCAGTCCTCCCTAGAGTTCGCGATTTGACATGCAGATAAAATTGAACACAGCTTGTGCCTCGAAAGTTACTCATGACAGATCACTAAAAAGGCACCTCCTCAGGAAACCTTTCTCAAATTTCTCAAATGTTCCGTTGTGTTGGTCAGGCTTATTGTTGTAAATATGTAAACTAACCTTTGTTTGCTGTGTCCATCATGGTCGGTGTATCTTTCTTCTGCGGTCAGACCACAACTTCATGTTCTTACGCCACTCCTTCCATTTAGGCTCTATTGTTTACTTGTGCCTAGCAACGCGGATGACGTGAATCTATTTGCAGTGCTCTAAGCACACGAAGCCTTCAAGAGCCTCTGTTTCGTACATGTTTGCAGCACGTCATCGTGTCGGAGCTATACATTAAACATTCACAACAAGGTTAGCAGGCAGTGCATCTCTAAACTTTCTCTTCCATGACTTAGCAGCACGGTGTAATAAAGATGGAGCTAACAGGCAAGTTAATGCGGATGATCGTTTTTGACCATTCACAGTCACTTTTTTATTTGGTAAAACAGCCTCACTTGTAAACTCATCAGTTTTTCATTAATTAGTGTTTATGCAGTGTACCGGAGACCTAGGACACCCCCCAAAAATCAAATTCGCAAAAGCAAACTTGCAGACACTAAAATACACAAAAATGCAAAATAAGCAAGAGCGATCCCGTTTTTGATCTCAATTTGAAGAACAACTCACTATCTTACCATTCACATTTATTGGTTCAGCTGTTGTGCCTAGCAGTGTTGTTTTGCCATTTTGAAGAAGACAAGTGTCAGCCTCGTCAGAAGCCGTAAAAGGCCTGTTTTAGCTTCATTTCTCGTGGACTATGTGGGTAAAAGCCTTGTTGTTTTGTAATGGCTCATTGTATTGTTTTTTTGACATGAGTATTGATAACACAATTGCCAAAAAATGTGTAAAATATCATGGTGTTTTGAAGAGTTTTTTGAGCGAACTGGAACTTTTGAGAAAGTGTTATTAAATTGTAATAACTGTTTACAGTATTGTTGCAAAAATTCAGCATTTTGCGAACTCTAACACAAATGAATATTACAATTGGGGATCAATTTGGGTACAGACACAACACCACGCTTAGGTGGTATGGAAATGTGAACGCAAAACAACAATTACGAATGAATTCTGGCAATTTACTTGGTTTTACTGAATATAACTGGCCGCATCACAAAGATCTACAGCTAAATGTATGTGTGCACTTTTTTATGACGAGTAGTGTAGCATTCGAAGACATCCAGACATGGACCTAGTCTGGTTGACCCTAGAATTTCAAGGTCACAGTTGGATTATGTTAGGGTAGCAGAAAATAAAAACTACAATTTTCTTGAAAGTTCTGTTTGGATCTTTGTAATTTCAAGCGGTTTGTTTGTTTGCTTAGCGCCCAGCCGACCACGAAGAGCCATATCAGGGCGGTGCTGCTTTGACATATAACGTGCGCCACTCACAAGACAGAAGTCGCAGCACAGGCTTCATGTCTCACCCAGTCACATTATTCTGACACCGGACCAACCAGTCCTAGCACTAACCCCATAATGCCAGACGCCAGGCGGAGCAGCCACTAGATTGCCAATGTTAAAGTCTTTGGTATGACCCGGCCGGGGTTCGAACCCACGACCTCCCGATCACGGGGCGGACGCCTTACCACTAGGCCAAGCGGTCTATAAGAACTAATTTACATGACTCTGGTCTGGTTGATCCATGTAATATTTTCATATCACAGTAAGGTCGAATTTGGATCTTTTTCTTCTTTTTCGTTCATGGGCTTAGACTCCCACGTTTTACGTGTATGACCGTTTTTACCCCGCCATTCAGGCAGCATACGCCAATTTCATGGGGAGGCATGCTGGGTATTTTCGTGTTTCTATAACCCACCGAACTCTGACATGGATTACAGGATCTTTTCCGTGCGCACTTGGTCTTGTGCTTGCGTGTGTACACACCAAGCGGGTTAAGTCACTAGCAGGTCTGTACACAAGTAGACCTGGGAGATCAGAAAAATCTCCACTCTTAACCCACCAGGCGACAGCGACCGGGATTCGAACTCACGACCTCCCGATTAGGAGGCCGACGTCTTACCACCAAGCCACTGGGCCCGTCAAAAAAAATTGGATCAACAAGTATACAAGTGTTATTATCTTCAATATCGATTGTTCTAAAGCAGCAGATAGTTCGATTCTGATTCATGTTACGTATAACGAGGATGAGTTGGATAAGTGTTTGCTTTTCTTGTCTGACTCAGCTGAGCAATCCGTCGGCTGGCCGGCTGACTGAAAATGCAAACGCACACCTTAAAAAACATAAACTAAAAAACGGATGTTTTAAAGGTAGTGCTTTAATACGTCATACTCATCAAGGATTTGATTACCGTACTCCCACACAAAAGCCGATTGGTAAAGAAGTCGGCCTGTCACTGGGTAGGTGCGGGTTGCTGTCCCGCTGCGCCTGGTGGGTTAAGGGTGGAGATTTGTTCGATCTCCTAGGTTCACGTACGGGCAAACCTGCCAGTGCCTTATCCTCCTTCGTGGTGTGCATACGCAAGCACAAGGCCAAGTACGCACGAAAAAAATCCAGTAATCCATGTCAGAGTTATGTGAGTTTTAAAACATGAAAACACCCAGCATGCATCCCCCCGCTATCGACTGCCTAAATAACAAGCGAAAATGGCCATACACGTAAAAGTCCACTACATTTTTTCACAATGACCGTAGTCCGTAGAAGGCTGTGAAATTGAAGAGCCTGATTAGCGCGGTAGTGGTTGTGCTGTGCTGCATAGCACGCTTTTCTGTACCTCTTTTCGTTTTAACTTTCTGAGCGTGTTTTTAATCCAAATATAACATATTTATATGTTTTTGGAATCAGAAAATGATGAAAAATAAGACGAACGTAATTTTGGATCGTTTTATAAAAAAATAAATGTAATTACAATTTTCAGATTTGTAATGACCAACGTCATTAATTAAATTTTAAGCCTCCAAGCTGAGATGCAATACCAAAGTCCGGCCTTCGTCGAAGATGGCTAGGCCAAAATTTCAATCAATTTGATTGAAAAATGAGGGTGTGACAGTGCACCCTCAACTTTTACAAAAAGCCAGGTATGACGTCATCAAAGACATTTATCAAAAACATGAAAAAAACGTCCAGGGATATCATATCCAGCACCTCTCATGTGAAATTTCATAAAGATCGGTCCAGTAGTTTACTCTGAATCGCTCTACACACACACACGCACAGACAGACAGACAGACAGACAGACAGACAGACAGACACACACACACACACACACCCACACACACACACACACACACACACACACACACACACACACACACACACACACACACCACGACCCTCGTCTCGATTCCCCCTCTATGTTAAAACATTTAGTCAAAATTTGACTAAATGTAAAAAAGAAACAACATTGTACACAGAGAGCACCAATGTAAAAGCCGGGCCAAATCTGTGTTCGTGAGTCGGGTTGGGCCTTTATTACGGGAAATATTTGGTACAAACTCATTTCTCTCCTCACAGTTACCTCGACTTCGGGTGTTCCAGTTACGCCAACAGAGCAGACAACTAGTCCTATGAACTCCACACATGCATGTAAGGTTTTTAGCTGTGGGTGTCTGTGTGTGTATCTGTGTGCGTGCATGTGTGTGTGTGTGTGTGCATATTATTATGTAACATTCAGTCAATTAATGACTAAATGATTTTACGAGGACAGAAGGGACCTGTGAAACCCACCCCCCCCCCCCCCCCCCCCACCCCACCCCCCCGTTACAGACGCACACAACAGATAAGGGGCATAGGTCTCTTCCGTCCTTGTTAAATGAAAAAAAACTGCCAACAGGGTTTGTTTTTAATCAAAAGTGATGTGTACAATTTTGACGGCATTTGCTTGTGATCTTTTGTGCAAGTTTTTTTTCAACAAGAACTTTGTACTTGAAAACGATTTTGTGTATAATGCGTACTTCTCCTTTCGTTTAGCAGGCACTTGTGAAGAAAACGTTATGGGACTAAACGCTGCTGTGGCATGCCTTTCCTCGCTTCTCGGCCTCGCGTTGACAGCAGTCGTTCTTTACTTAACAATACGAAGAAAAAAGAAAAGGTATTCCATGTTTACAAATGATTTAATCTTACATGCTGGTTTGCAAAAAATCAATTGTGACAATGATACTCTCATATCTACCGGTTATTTAAATTAATGGCCATGTAAAAAGCCTTGGAAGATCTGAGATAATGATTTAAACTTTTTTGGGAAGGACTGTGGCTTTAAAATGAATACCATATTCGTTAGAAATTATTAGGAGTTTTCCTCACGCCAGGCAACTGAGCATGGTAACAGTATAGACACATTGTGTTCTTAGAAACACAGCGGTACTAATTGATAATTGATGTAATTAATTTCGCTCCACGCGACTTGCTTATTAACTCCAAAATTAAACAGATCGTAGAAAATGATGTTTAGGGCCAATACCTGAGGTTTGTGACTTCTCTCCCTAGTTTTTATGTAAGTTCCTTCAGTTTGAGAAACATGGGTCCGCACGGCCCCGTGTGTAGTCTAAATTTGACCTTTTTTTTTTGTAATTACTTCTCGCTGAAATGTAATGATCTTTTAGGACATAAGAGCTGTTTAGGTGTCTGATGCATTCTTAAAAGTTCATCAACAAATTCCAACTGGTTTAAGAGATATTTGCAATTAAACACCCTTCTGGGTCCACACGGACCCACGACGACCGGCGAAGGTTAACAAGAGCAACAAATAGAAAGAAGAAAAAGAACATGCTTGTGAATGACGGTTTCTTGTGGTTCTTTTTTAAACCCTGCACTGATACACGCCCAAAAATCATACGACCATACTGCAAACATTAAAACATGATATATTCGCATGACTGGGGTCCTGATGTGGCCTATATGGTCCGCTGGACCCAGAAAGCAACAACTAACTAACTAACTATTCACATGACTGACATGTCGTTTATCCTTCACAAAGGTCCCTTAAAAACCAAACTTATGTTCAGTCAAAGAAGAAATTCTTTCAAATGTTTTCTCTCGTCAATCTAAAAGTCAAATAAAAACAATAAGCTTTTTAATGTTTAGTGAAAGAAGAGATTCGTTCACTAGTAATCCGTTTCCATTGTCATAAAGATAGTTTACAAATCAAGTTTGCAGAACGAAAGGTTTCAAATGGTACAAAATATTGTTTTCAGTCAATGCCCTTGCTGCAACAAACAACGCGTTGAAGAACCTCCCGCAGATATCCCCTTGGTCAATGTGAGTTGAGCTGTGTTTCTTTGTTGTTTTGCCAGTTTGAGTGTCGTTTCATTTGTTCCTTTGTTAACATTGGTTTCGTGCTAGCCATTTTAGAAACTCGCCAAAAATTCATTTAACAGTGTGGAAATTGGCTTCATCGGGGACCTGACGCGTATATTTTCGTTGGCAAGTCAAAGAAAACTCTGGTTTGCCTACATTGGCAGGGGGAAAATGTCTGCTGAAACACGAACTGGTAGTCCTCACTGGTTTATTACTCCATTTCCGGTATTTTCATGAGTAAACCATTGAAATACTGGCAAATTCTGGTTGAAGCTATCTCTGTACAGGTCTGTCTATATAAAGGACAAAGCGTCGTATCGAAGATGGGACTGATGAGTAACACAATGAATACAAAGGTTGTGTTTTCTTGAATAAGATATAAGAAGAAAGGAAACCGAGGATTTCTTTGAAGCAAGCAGTGAGGAGTGGTTTGTTTAATCTTTATTTGTGTCACTTCAACGCTTCAGTCCAACATGTGTGTACGTAGAGGTTACACACCTCGTCTCAGTGATTATTAAAAATAATGGTCTCAGTTCGCGGTCATGAAAAAGCTCGCTCCTCTTTATTCCTCCTTTCTTCAGTTATTCAAAGAAAACAGGAGTTTTTGCGCGAAAGTTTGATCGAATCCGAATCACTCAACCAGTCAACCTGCGCAGGCGATCGATTAATACGCGGTTGTATAGTTCCGTGCAAATCATTCCATTCTGTTCTTTCTTTCTTTATTTGGTGTTTAACGTCGTTTTCAACCACGAAGGTTATATCGCGACGGGGAAAGGGGGGGAGATGGGTTAGAGCCACTTGTTAATTGTTTCTTCTTCACAAAAGCACTAATCCAAAAATTGCTCCAGTGGCTTGCAACGTAGTACAATATATGACCTTACTGGGAGAATGCAAGTTTCCAGTACAAAGGACTTAACATTTCTTACATACTGCTTGACTAAAATCTTTACAAACATTGACTATATTCTATACAAGAAACACTTAACAAGGGTAAAAGGAGAAACAGAATCCGTTAGTCGCCTCTTACGACATGCTGGGGAGCATCGGGTAAATTCTTCCCCCTAACCCGCGGGGAATCCATTCTGTGAACACTTCTTGTTAGTTTCCCTGTTTTAGACTAAAATCAAGTACACAGATATGCTGTTATTCTGCTGTGGCGGTAAAGGCAGATATTGTGTGTTCTGTTTATGTTTTAGTATCGTTTAGGATAATGTTCTTTCGTCAAATGGGACTAGCAGACGAACTTTTGCACCCGTGTTCCAACGTTAATTACTGTATGAAGTTCAGTTTTCTGGGGAAAATAGTGTATGAAACCGCTTTATGTTGTTTAAATTGATGAGATGTGTGCATTTGGTTGCGTGTGATCTGTTTATAAAATGAAATATTGTTGAAAACTGACCGTCGGATTGCAGTCAGAGTTGTCGAAGAAACTGCGTTAAAAGAAGGGGAACTACTCTTGTCGGCAAGAGTATGAGTTACTTGCCTTGGGAATTTGCTTGTGATGAACGGTTTGTGCACGGCAGATCTAGATTCAGAAAACAACATAACTAATGAATTTTATATGGAGATTCATGTGTTCAGGCCTGTAGTTGTTAATTTAAATGCGGTATGTTTGTATTGTTTGCTCCAGAGATGTATATTTCGTACGTATAGAGCGTTCGGAACTTTTCAGTCGCAAAAGTAGTACCAAAACAGAACAGCTTCTCAACCCATTGCACTATCGAGGATTCAGGCTGTTGCTGGCTCGTTATTTGTTTGGTTGCTGGGTCATTATCGAAAAATAACTAGCTCTACAAGTTTGCAGAGGTAAAGAAGCAGAGGGGGGAATAATTTTAAGTTACTGGACATGTCAACTCCATGTGCACAGAACCCCCAGGGCTTTTAGTTAGGCCTCAGGCAGCTATCTGTTTG
The DNA here is from genome assembly GCF_037325665.1 of Littorina saxatilis. NCBI lineage: Eukaryota > Metazoa > Mollusca > Gastropoda > Littorinimorpha > Littorinidae > Littorina > Littorina saxatilis. Next base: position 41,760,869 of record NC_090252.1, read on the forward strand.
AACAAATACCAAGTTTCACTGACTTTCATGAAAGGAGTCAAACACTGCACATGGTTTTGGAAAAGATGTTAAAATAATTAAAACCAACCAACCAGTGATTCGATATTTCTCTGTGTACCACCTAATAATCTGTTTGCATGCATGTATGTGCAGTTGTGCGTTCAATGGTTTATTTTGTTTCATTCTTTGATCCAGCGGACTAGTCATGCATGAAGTCAGTCTGCACCCAGCAGGGATAGCTAGGCCTTCACAACAACGGAGCTACTTCCTGCTACTTCCTGCAGTTGCACCTGCAGTGTGTGGGCATGTGTGTGTGTGTGTGTGTGTGTGCGTGTGTATGTGTGGATGTGTGTGTGTGTGTGTGTATGTGTGTATGTATGTGTGTATGTGTGTGTGTGTGTGCGTGTGTGTGTGTGTGTGTGCGTGTGTGTGTGTGTGTGTTGACTTGCGTGTGTGTGTGTACTTGCGTGTGTGTGTGCATGTGAACTAGTCAGACTTGTAGAAACTGTAAAGAATGTTCATCTTTCTTTTTAATACTTCGTTCAAACGAAAGCTTATTGTCTGCTACACATTACTTTAAAGTGTTCATTGTGAACACAAAACTGCTCATTCACTGGAGTTTTTGTAATGTTTTATTAATTAAATTGAGCAACCACGAGGGTCTTAGTAATGAGCGTGCTAGGACGGCCATCCCTCGACAAAATTTGAAAAAATAACAAATAATACTGTAAATTGATATTGTGCTTAACGGCAACAAAAACACAAGTCGCGTAAGGCGAAATTACTACATTTAGTCAAGCTGTGGAACTCACAGAATTAAACTGAACGCACTGCATTTTTTTCACAATGACCGTAGTCCGCCGCTTGTGCAAAACGGAATGAAACTGACGAGCCTGTTTAGCGCGGTAGTGGTTTCGCTGTGCTGCATAGAACGCTTTTCTGTGCCTCTCTTCGTTTTAACTTTCTGAGCGTGTTTTTAATCCAAACATATCATATCTATACGTTTTTGGAATCAGGAACCGACAAGGAATAAGATGCCATTGTTTTTAAATCGACTTCGGAAATTTAATTTTGATCATAAATTTTATATTTTTAATTTTCAGAGATTGTTTTTAATCCAAATATAACATATTTATATGTTTTTGGAATCAGGAAATGATGTCAAAATAAGATGAACGTAAATTTGGATCGTTTTATATGAAAACAAAAAATGTATTACAATTTTCAGATTTTTAATAACCAAAGTCATTAATTAATTTTTAAGCCACCAAGCTGAAATGCAATACCGAAGTCCGGCCTTTGTCGAAGATTGCTTCACAAAATGTTCAATCAATTTGATTGAAAAATGAGGGTGTGACAGTGCCGCCTCAACTTTTACAAAAAGCCGGATATGACGTCATCAAAGACATTTATCGAAAAAATGAAAAAGACATCTGGGGATATCATACCCAGGAACTCTCATGTAAAATTTCATAAAGATCGGTTCAGTAGTTTACTCTGAATCGCTCTACACACACACACAGACACACACACACAGACAGACACACACACACACACACACACACAGACAGACACACATACACCACGCCCCTCGTCTTGATTCCCCCTCTATGTTAAACATTAATTTTAGTCAAAACTTGACTAAATGTAACACATCTAAATGTAATGAGGAGACGATGTATGTTATACTTATCGTTTAAATAAAGATAAGTATGTATGATAGTTTTTTTGGTATTGTATACAATTCCGAATATTTACATGCAGTGATTGATTATGTTAATATTCCTATTGTTGTTGCAAAACTATGTGCAGGATTTCACAGGTACAGGACTCTATTAGAAATCAAATATATTTTGGATAATAAATAGCGTTTAAGGAACTTATAATTATACAATTAAAATAAATGTAGATTATCAATGCATAAAGGGGAGAATGAATGTGAATAGGAAAAAGTATCACTTAAATGCGTGGTTGTTTGTGATAATAGAATTTTGGAATTGATTTGAGAAAGAAAACAAATAAAGAACAAGTCGCGTAAGGCGAAAATACAACATTTAGTCAAGCTGTCGAACTCACAGAATGAAACTGAACGCACTGCATTTTTTCAGCAAGACCGTATACTCGTAGCATCGTCAGTCCACCGCTCGTGGCAAAGGCAGTGAAATTGACAAGAAGAGCGGGGTAGTAGTTGCGCTGAGAAGGATAGCACGCTTTTCTGTACCTCTCTTCGTTTTAACTTTCTGAGCGTGTTTTTAATCCAAACATATCATATCTATATGTTTTTGGAATCAGGAACCGACAAGGAATAAGATGAAAGTGTTCTTAAATTGATTTCGAAAATTTCATTTTGATTATAATTTTTATATTTTTAATTTTCAGAGCTTGTTTTTAATCCAAATATAACATATTTATATGTTTTTGGAATCAGGAAATGATGAAGAATACGATGAACGTAAATTTGAATCGTTTTATAAAATTTTTGGTTTTTTTCCAATTTTCAGATTTTTAATGACCAAAGTCACCAATTAATTTTTAAGCCACCAAGCTGAAATGCAATACCGAAGTCCGGCCTTCGTCGAAGATTGCTTGGCCAAAATTTGAATCAATTTGATTGAAAAATGAGGGTGTGACAGTGCCGCCTCAACTTTTACAAAAAGCCGGATATGACGTCATCAAAGACATTTATCGAAAAAAAAAGAAAGCAAATGTCCGGGGATATCATACCCAGGAACTCTCATGTCAAATTTCATAAAGATCGGTCCAGTAGTTTACTCTGAATCGCTCTACACACACACACGCACACACACACACACACACACACACACACACACACACACACACACACACACACACACAGATACACACATACACCATGACACTCGTCTCGATTCCCCCTCTATGTTAAAACATTTAGTCAAAACTTGAGTAAATGTAAAGAGGGAGAGAGAGGCAAAAATAAACATCCAAAAAATAACGAAAGAGAGTCGAAGTAATGAACCTGCATGCAACCCAGCTAACATTTAAAAGCAAAACAAGTCGCGTAAGGCGAAAGTACAATATTTAGTCAAGTAGCTGTCGAACTCACAGAATGAAACTGAACGCAATGCCATTTTTCAGCAAGACCGTATACTCGTAGCATCGTCAGTCCACCGCTCATGGCAAAGGCAGTGAAATTGACAAGAAGAGCGGGGTAGTAGTTGCGCTAAGAAGGATAGCACGCTTTTCTGTACCTCTCTTTGTTTTAACTTTCTGAGCGTGTTTTTAATCCAAACATATCATATCTATATGTTTTTGGAATCAGGAACCGACAAGGAATAAGATGAAAGTGTTTTTAAATTGATTTGGACAATTTAATTTTGATAATAATTTTTATATATTTAATTTTCAGAGCTTGTTTTTAATCCGAATATAACATATTTATATGTTTTTGGAATCAGCAAATGATGGAGAATAAGATAAACGTAAAGTTGGATCGTTTTATACATTTTTATTTTTTTTTACAATTTTCAGATTTTTAATGACCAAAGTCATTAATTAATTTTTAAGCCACCAAGCTGAAATGCAATACCGAAGTCCGGGCTTCGTCGAAGATTACTTGACCAAAATTTCAACCAATTTGGTGGAAAAATGAGGGCGTGACAGTGCCGCCTCAACTTTCACGAAAAGCCGGATATGACGTCATCAAAGACATTTATCAAAAAAATGAAAAAAACGTATGGGGATTTCATACCCAGGAACTCTCATGTCAAATTTCATAAAGATCGGTCCAGTAGTTTAGTCTGAATCGCTCTACACACAGACACACACACACACGCACACACACACGCACATACACCACGACCCTCGTTTCGATTCCCCCTCGATGTTAAAATATTTAGTCAAAACTTGACTAAATATAAAAACAAAACTGAAACGAAAACCCGCTTTATGCTTAGTAGATCCCTGTGTACATGATATCGAGATAATGATGTCTCGGTCCACAGGTTTCGGCTAATCGAGGACGTTGTCTCTGTGAAGACTTCTTATTTCAGTGTTAAAGTTAAGCGGACAGATTGACTGAATGTTGTTGTGTGGCTTTACACAACCTGTTGGTAACTGTTTACTTCCACGCATGTCTAATTTGTAATTTAACACATGTTCTTTGGTGCTATGTCTAAGTGTATCCCCATGGCCTGTCGGTGTTCATATACTCGAAAGTAAACAGCACGCTCGTATACATTTTGAAATCATCAATTTATTATATCTTGATGCTACTGAGAAAAGTGAGCAACGTTTTTGATTCGCCTGCATTACAAGTAGAGTCTTAGTATTTAAGTATTAGTAATGTGCAGTGTTATGCCATCTTAGGTTAAAAAGTAGAAATTTCTTTTTTTCTCAAATTTTGGGAAGAAATATCTTTAAAACTTTGCACACTTCCACGGTTTAAATACTTCATGAAATGAACCGAGTTCAATTTACCTCTGTCAAATTTCAAGGTCACAGATCTGTCAAGTTTGGTAAACAAATAAAGAGAAACACATTGTTTTCTTCGATGTTCTTGAAGCTAGAACCTTGACACAATACACGCTTTAAGGATTTAATTACCTCCAGACTACACAAGTCTGCTTGACCCTCATCAAATGTCAAGGTCATATGGGGGGGGGGGGGTGAGTTCAGGTAACACGAAAAGAAGAAATATCCTTTTCTTGAATGTTTTGAGGCAAAATCTGTGTAACACAACACACATCTGGAGTTTGATGGCGACCTAACGTGGTTGTGTCGATCCCGCTTGTTCTTGATCAAATGTTAAGGTCACACTAGGGCCGAGTTACATCCATGCAATAAGAAGCATAGAGCAAGAGGAGCGGATGATTTTGTTTTAAAATGTGTATTACACATAACGAGGGTGAGTCGAGTAAGCGTTTGGGTTTCTTGTTTTGTTTTCTCAAAGTTTTGCACACATATTCAAGTCTGCGTTGTAATCAGTGTTTGCATGTTTGCATATTGGCACCTACCCAGCGGTGTCTTCTGTTTGCTCAATGAAGGTTCGCTGGAGTGTCCTCCTTAAATTACGATTTGTCTTCCCGTAGTCATGTTGCCATCACATGGTCCATTCCTTGTCGCGGTGTGATGGCTTGTGTACCTCAGTAACCCGGAGAGCTATTCCAGTGGGAGATTAAGCTCCTGGCAGGGTTACCCATGCTGAATAGGTCGAAGGGTAGAGGTCAGACTAATTTGGACCACCAGAGGTGTGTGCATGCAGTGCCAACATCCCTGCATAGAAAAACCCACACCAATCAGTAATGCTACACAAGCATTGACGAAGATTCGAAACCCAACATGACTGGGAGAGGAAGGGCCTCCGCAAAGAAGAGAGTATAGTTTCACTGTCTTCCTTCGGTTTGAGAGCACTGTGAAGCTACGTTGTCCATTGTAACATCAGCATTCTTTGAGCCGTATTGTGTTCCTAATGAAACGGAATCTCCTCCCTACCCTTGTGTATATGGTGTTCCGTTTGAAGATGCATGTGTTTAAATTGAAACACCTATCAGTGTTGTTCAGAGGCTTCGGTCATTTACGCATACTTTTTTTTATCTGACCCCAGGCCGGCCGAGTGTCCGATTGTTTTGACCACATTTTTTGGCGGATAGGACATTCTGACCGATATATATATATATTGTGAATCCAGGTCGAACTGACCTATTGTCCTCTGGGTCTTGGAATAACCCTGCCTATTGCATTTCATTGGCTCGCTTTGCATGTTGCATGTGCTTTCTTGCTGTCATCGTGTTTTCCAGTACACAAAGTACTCCTACTAATAGATGTGATGCATGTTGTTTATAATAATGGAACCTTACATTAACCAAGGAACAGTGTTCATATGCCATCACCATTTTTGGGGATTATTTTAATGCAGAATAAAAGAAAAATGAGCAACCCAAAATGTTTTCTTCTGGTGTGTGTTAGTGTGTGTGTGTGTGTGTGTTAGTGTTACTGTGTGTGTTAGTGTGTGTGTGTGTGTGTGTGTGTGTGTGTGTGTGTGTGTGTGTGTGTGTGTGTGCCATTTCAAGCGGCACAACTCTTCCAGAGTTACAGTATATACACGAAACACCTGAAAATGTTTTCCGGAAATCGTAATTAAGTACCTTCTAATGAAATTCCTGACATTTTGAAGTCTGGTGCATATCAACATCACACGAAATTGCATTCAAAGGTGCAAGGTGTTTTGGACACAGATATTGACTCTTTGTGTTTGTTGTTACGATCGAGTATTTGTTGTTTTAAACTAAAGATACCTTCTGTCGCATGTAAATCGTCTTGTAAAACACTCAGATCTGTAACATCTTTTAGGAGTAAGATAATTCAATAACACACACCAAAAATATATAGCCTCCATTCTGTACATAGTGGCCATATTTTCCTGACTGTGGTTTGTAATGGAAAGCGAATTCATTAATTAAAAAAGAAATCGTGCACTGCGCAGGAAGCAGACAGGCTGGTGCTTTTGGTATGCTTGTATTTCTCCAACTGCTGGGTATTACCGTAAAATCCCTAGCAAACGCCCACTCCCCCTCCGCACAGATTTCGGGTAAAAGTAGGGGCAGGGCGTTTGCTAGGTATTCACCCCTTTGCAAGATAACGTGTCATCACATTTTCACGAGAGAAATAAAGTGGTACAACCATGTGATTTATGCACTTTTAATGAAAATTAAACACACCGTTTGTTTACACAAATAAATCTGTGCTAGAAAAAAAGAAGAACACAAGTGACCTTGATTCTTTTCATTCTCGGACTAACGTCAGCACAAACACAGTTTCTTCTCTTGTTTGGAGATCTGGTAGGGTTGATGATCGTGGGCTCATTCATAGACCTATATTAGACCTAAATATAGGTCCCTGGCTCATTATAGTCCTTCGAAGTCAACATCATCGTCTTCACTGTCGTCTCCACTCTCAGCTTCTTCTGGAAGAAAACTCGCGGGCACATACCGAAACATTGTCTGCAGCTTCGTTTTCAAGATATTTAAAGGCTTTTAGTTTGTACGAGCGTATGTCACTGTAAAGGATTTGTGCTTCGGCATGGCTGAACATAGAGAAGTGTTAAACACTCATTAGAAAACGTCACTGAACGACTTCACGGTGGGACATGACGTAATTTTATCCCCCCCCCCCTCCCCCCCCCCCCACACCCCACCCCCAAAAAGGAGAACCATCGAACAGTGTGCACCAATCGTAGATATAGGACGCCGACTGTCCTAAAACTTGTTTTCTTTAAACCGGGGTGGGCGTTTGCTAGGTATTGACCCCTCTGCAAAACTTTTGGCCAAAAGTGGGGGGTGGGCGTTTGCTAGATACTGGGCGTTTGCTGGGAATTTTACGGTATAGTTATCGTTAGACGTGGCTGTGTTATCCACATTTATCCCATGACCTGCCTCTTTGTCTCTGTTAGCTGAGGAGGTGATTATTCTGGATAATCCATCACAACCATATGGATAATCCATCACAACCGAGTCTCAAACTTACCTGTCATTGGTCATTGTCTTTGATCTCAGAGTACAATTGAATAATTTATATTTATAGAGGTCATCGGCATATTTATTGTTAACTCGGGGACTATTTTCTTCAGCAAAACGATTGAGATATTCTGCGGTATAAAAGTCGAACTCACGTTTAGCTAACGCTCTACATACATTTTAACATTGAAAAAATAAAGCAAACAACGAAGAATACACGTAATCTGCTGGGGTGAAAAAAGCTGAGCGAAGATTATGAGTTGGCCGAAGCGGTGAGAGAGAGAGAGCGAGAGAGAGCGAGAGAGAGAGAGAGAGAGAGAGAGAGAGAGAGAGAGAGAGAGAGAGAGAGAGAGAGAGAGAGAGGTGTGACCTGGAAATGTGAGGAGAGTGCATCAAGCTTGTGTACTGTTTGAAGATGAAAAAAACCTGTGTGAAATTTGGAGTCTTCAGCTTGAAAAACACCGGAGATAACATCAATGTTAAATTTTACGTCTGGGTATGGCCGGCGGGCCAAACTCTGCTCATTATGTTGTCCAGGGTTGTGGGTAGCTGTGCTATATGTCACTTCGTCAAATACGTTCACTGACCCTCCCCTCCCCCCCTTTCCCCACAACCCCCACCCCTTGCACTCCTTTCCAACGATATATATATATATATATATATATATATATATATATACTAGATGATTACCCGCTTCGCCGGGAAGAAGTAGAGCCGAATACCAGGCTGCGCCTGGGACCCGGCACGAAGGAAAGGAGATAAACGCGCAAAACACTGGAGACCTTCTAAAAATAGTAACGTGCAGTGACCTTCTAAAAATAGTAACCCAGTAACGGGAATATGGATTGACGCCACACGGAGGAAGGGAGATAATCGCGGCTGAAAATCACTGGAGAAGATAAGGAAGAGTTACTTTTAGTGGATCCCGACAACAACAAAAAAGCAAAAATCGGTTCAGCGCGCACAGCGCTGCGAGCACATGTTGAAATATCTCATCGATGAGGTTGTGTCCGGGGTGTAGCTGAATACGGTGTCCAAATTTGAAAAAGATCCACCGAGAACTTTGGCCGTGCATCGCGAACAGACAGACAGACAGACAGACAGACAGACAGACAGACACAAGTCGTATATATATATATATAGATGGGAACGTAAGCAGTGCACTGTTTTCACGATTGTCATTTCAAGGTTGCCTCTAATACCTCAATTAAAGCCAATACAACTTCTATGAGGCATCAACATGTAAAACTACTGGTGTAGATCTAATTCTGAAATAATACAACCACTTTTTTATGCGTTCTGATGCGATACAATCACCCTGTTTTGGAACTTTAAGTTAACATAACGCATTTGGACAATATTTACGCGTGTAAATCCTTCAGAACAGCAATTACAATAAAAGAGATGGGTGATGCAGACGTTCTGACTGTATTCAAAAGCAGTCATTAAAGAAAAGGTTGTTGTCGACCCGACCCGAGCAACATTTGGCAGAGGCTCGTATATATTCAACAATGTTTCAAACAACGATGTAAGTTTGATCAGTAAAGTACTTCAGTGACCTCAGTATTTCCCTTACAGTTTCGATCAAAAATCATCCCAACCTACTATACATTGACCCTAGTTTTAGTTCGTCAACATGGAACGGTTTTTTAGCGTGTTGATATTATCTTCCTTGTAAGCGTTGATCTACCCTAAGTCACGGAAAACTCTTCACACTGAATATACATGATCTAGGAACGTGTATATATTTGTTTAGGAATTCGCTGCATTCATACAAACAATTCTTCTGGTATGTTGTCCAGTGTGACTTAAAACATGTATTTCAGCAAACAATGTTTTGTGCTGGTGCTGATCTGCCATTGTGCAGTGCCGTGTTGTGCTGAGGACTGTGAGTATCACGTTATGTGTACCCATTTGATGTCGGTCTAGTGATGATTATTACTGTAAACAAGGTCAACTCCAGGGCACCGATTGGCTTCATCTACCTGCTATCGTTGTAGCATGTAGGGAACAATTATTGATTATAATAAACAGTAGTTTTGAGTATGGTAAAAGAAAACGTTAGGTCTTGTTTGATTTTCAAATAGAAATCTCTGGACAGTAAAAAAAAAAAAAAAAAAAAAAGGGTGGTTAATTTGCAGTTTTCACAAAAGCGCCTGTATTTGCAGTTCTGAGCGATGAAAATGTCCTGTAAACAACCTGTAACACTGGGTTAACGTAATGCGAAGTATGAGCTATCAATAACATAACTGCATTTTACACTTCCTCGTCGAGCGACCTACTGATGTTAATAAGAGATTATTTTCAGGTGTGGAATTTGAGGTCAACAACGATGAGCCTGTAGTACTAGAAAACACAACATTGACTTTGAAATTCATTTTGTCGGACACCTGCGAATACGCATCCTCTGCGGAGCTGGTCAGTGTATTGGACGGCAATAACTCTCTGTGCGTAATAGTACAGAATCATGGTTCCTGTATCTCTGGGTCATCTTCTGGTCCTAACTGCACATGCAACGCAACAACTCAGCAGTACAGTTTTTCGCACTTCATCACGGGAAAACAAACCAGGCGGTGGACGCTGTTAGCAGAGCTGAGTAACGTCATGAAGACTAAGAGGACTGTGAATATTACCGTTGAATGTAAGATTTTACTATCGAATTCTCTTACACAAAATTTGTTTGATTGTTTGTTTGTTTGTTGCTGTTGTGTGCGCATTTAGTAATTACCTCTTTATTCCCACCGTTATTCATGAAAATATCAAATGCATGAACTGTCAGTAATATACTTGTTTACAACTGTTCTTTAAATTACCAGATCCACCGGAAATTTCCAAGCTGACCTTCGAAAGCAATGGCAAAGAAATCAACAAAACCCCAACCGCGATGCGAAACTCCACAATCAACATCTTATGTCTGTGGAAGGAAGGGAACCCACCGCAGTCAGTGACACTAAAGAAGGACGGTGTGGAGCTCACCAGCAACGAGTCTGTACAACAAAATAACCTGAGTCTCACGGAGCACATCATCCACAACGTTCAGTGCAACGACACGGGCATGATCAGCTGTGAGGCGCCTGGGGCCAGAGAAAACAAGACGCAACTACTCTATGTCAAATGTAAGTAAGGTGGTGTGTTTTTGAGGCATCCTTTTCTTTTACTTTCGTCTTTTTGTATTTCTTGTTTAAATACGTTACAAAGTTTGTCAAATGTTGTTGCCACTCTGGAATTGTCTGTTGTTGTTTAAAATTATATTTTACAATATTGATGCAATATTAAGTAAATAACAAGAGTTATAAGCCTTCAATGACAATTATTGAGTCATAAATCATGAACTTAATCAAAATAACCACTGATTCATATTCGTAATTGTGTGTCTACCACATACCATTCATATACGATCGCTACGTATACTGCGAAGAAACAACGTATATGCGGTCTTGGAATGTTGTTTTGACCAGCCTCAAAACTGAAAAGGGTTATGTCCGTTGCGCATCATACAGTGATTGTTTTTTTGACGGAGTCGCAGATTGGTATGTAGTTGTGTAGAGAAGGGCAAGGTTGCATTCAGTTAGTTTGCATGTTTGTTTGAACGCTTGCTGTTTGATGATCTCAGTGTGTGTTTTTTGCTTGCTAAGCTCGATTCAGTTGTTACCATGTGTGTGTTTCTGTGAACAAGGTGGACTACTGATCGCTGACAAAGAGTTCTCCTTCCCGACCAGTTCTGGTCAGCAGACACTGGAGTTCCCCGTCACTGCCTTTTATCGCCAAGTTGTCACCTGTCAGCTGTGGAGATACAAGGCCAAGGACAATGTCTTCAGTTCACTCCCTGTCGACTGTACACGGATCGATTGTTTCATTTTTTTCTGTCTCGTGTTTTCTTGAATGTGACCCTTACGGTGCAATAGAAAAACAACAGAAACTACAAAAATGATTTAATTAGATATCGAAATTGTGCTACTTACGCCGATGTTGTTGTGGTTTTTCTTTTTCTAGGAACCTGATAACTATAACTGCCACAACAGAAGTACAGAGGAACCACCCATTTAAGACTTACTTCCTTTTAAGACCCTGTTTTCTCAGATTTTCTCTTCATAACCTCTATAAATTTACCCCCATTTCAAAACTCCCTCCAATTTAAAACCTGATTTTCTCAACATTCGGCGTGAGGTCTTAAAAGGGGGATTTTGCTGTATATATACTGTTCAAAAAAAGAAACGCATAGCTTGTAATATTTGGTTAATTTAGTTATATGGCTACAAGGATATCCACCAAACTGCAGAAAATGTTTATCTGGTCGTCGACCTTTCGTCCATTGCCACAAGTGAGCTCTGCACGTGACGCATGCGTTATCAGTGGCTACAATGTCAAAATTGCTCATTTGGCATGACCACTCGTCATGCTTCAGTGTAATCTCGTGAAACTCGGGGAATATTGAGCTCTCACCATGTCTTCCAAAACCCATAAAAGCGGATTGTTCGCCACAAAGAAATCAGACGACAATTCAGCGACGAAAGATGGCCCGATTGAGCAGAGAAGACCGCCAAATTGCATTGGGTCGTTTACAAGCAGACCAAAGTCAAAGTGCAATCGCCAGGCACTTCCACGTGTCCCAGAGCACCATCAGTAGACTGTGGGTCAGGTTTCAAGCCACTGGCTCCGTTGCTGACTTGCCACGAGCGGGAAGACCAAGGGCGACAACTGCTGCTCACGACCGCTTCATACGGCTCCGCCACCTCCGGAATCGTTTCCTGTCGGCCTCATCTTCTGTCCAGGCTCTCCCCGGGCCACACCGATTATCGGACCAGACCGTGCGGAACCGCCTGCATGAAGCTGGTTTGAGAGCTCGCAGACCTCACAGAGGAGCTGTCCTCACCCGCCGCCATCGCCAGAACCGAGTGCAGTGGGGCAACCAGCACCTTCGCTGGACCGTCCGGAATCACTGGAGACACGTGTGGTTCAGCGACGAGTCCTACTTCCTGCTCCAGCGACATGATGGTCGGAGGAGGGTCTACCGGAGAGTAAACGAACGTTACGCGCCCAACTGTGTGGATGAGGCACCCGTTCATGGTGGTGGAGGCGTCATGGTGTGGGGGGCGATCAATACCGCTGGAAGGAGCACCCTGGTGCACGTCCAAGGGCGCATAACTGCCCAGCGATACGTGGAGGAAATTCTGCGCCCACACGCCCTTCGTCTTCTGGCTGACCAGGATGCCATATTCCAGCAGGACAACGCTCGCCCGCACACAGCACGACTCACCACCCAGTTCCTCACCGACCACCATGTCCAGGTGCTTCCCTGGCCATCCATGTCGCCAGACATGAACCCGATAGAACACCTCTGGGATGAATTGGACAGACGTGTGCGCAGGCGAGAAGAAGCGCCGGCAAATCACCGCGATCTATTGCAGGCACTTCAGGAGGAGTGGGACACCATCCCACAGCAAGATATCCGGCATCTGATCCAGTCCATGCCCAGAAGGTGCCGGGCAGTTGTTGCTGCTCAAGGCAGTCACACCCCCTACTGACTTGACAGCCTCGGCACCCAATCGTATTGATTGACTGATTGATTTGAAGATGCAAATGAACTGTGTGTGCATTCAACTGTGTCCATACCAAATTTCAAACAAATAATCTAAATATTGGATTTTCTGTTAATTTTTTCGAAAAATAAAACAAATTTGGCAAGTAGCAACTATGCGTTTCTTTTTTTGAACAGTATATATACCCAGCAACACAAGAAACGCGAAAAAATTCTGCAATGTTTGATTGTCAAAATCTCGAACAATTATGGAGTTAGAATTATCAAACCACACAATTTTCATGAACGCTAGGTTTGACCTAGCTGTTGCGTGATTATTTTGATGCTGCGACTGTTTTAATACACGGGACAAGTAGGTTTAACATCGAATTTTTTTAGGTATCGCTCAATTCTCCTTCATCGCGATCTCTGGCCACTGATCGGACACTGGTTTCTTCCAATGATGTTCCTGGTAGTGTCAGCGGCTGAATTGAATCGATGTCGAAGACGTTGTGGCAGTAAATTGCGATCTTGTCTTTTTGGGATAATGCGAAAAAATCCACCGCGTTGCATAACTGCAGTGCTTCCAATGTCACCAGAACATTGCAAAAGGTGATAAACTGTTGGAATATGCACGTTTAAAGCACATGCCAGCGCTTCTGGATCACATCGACCTGGCATTTTGGTGGTGTCAATCTTGGCATCCTGGCTGTTTCAAAAGTGAGACTGGCAGCAAGCGTGCCATGGTCTCTTTTGATTGCTAATGCATTAGTGAACACATCTCACACATCAGATTTCTCCTGCTCTACGTGCACGTGCTGCGAGCGCGCATTATGTGTTTAACGATAAACCTGCTTGGCTCGTGTGTTAAAACAGTCACAGCATCAAAATAATCACACAAAAGTAAGGTCAAACATGCCTTCATTAAACTTTTGTGGTTTAATAATTCTAACTCTATAATTGTTGGAGATTTTGTCAATCAAACAATGACGATTTTTTTCGCGTTTCTTTTGTTGCTCGGTATATAATACTGTCTTTCTTGGTCGATTGTATACTTCAAAATATAAGAAAGCTTATTGCAATTGTCAAGGGTTTATTGCCATTTTTAGGCGGGGATGGTACTCACTTTCACTGTGTTTGTGTTAATGTTTCAACATCCGTTGTCTGTCTGTGTAAGTGTGTGTGTGTGTGTGTGTGTGTGTGTGTGTGTGTGTGTGTGTGTGTGTGTGTGTATGTGTGTGTGTGTGAGTGTGTGTGTGTGTGTGTGTGTATGTGTGAGTGTGTGTGTGTGTGTGTGTGTGTGTGTGTGTTCCCCCCTCCTCTCTCTCTCTCTCTCTCTCTCTCTCTCTCTCTCATTCTCTCTCTCTCTCTTTTTCGTGTTACATATACGACGCTTAATATTTGTGTATAATATGTAATGTGTAAATATTCATATGTTGTTGTTTTTCTCTACCTTTTTTTGTACGTGAATGTCCGTGTAAATATGCGATTAGATTAGTCCCCTCTCTGGGCGAGGGCTGGTTGAAAAAAGCTCGTTGTATTGCTTATGCCACAACCCTCGAAAAATAAATTTTGATTTGATTTGATTTGATTTTTGTTTCAACACATGAACCATTTATTCAGTACAATTTTCAACATCTTTACAGCCAGGCGTCTCTGACAGGTAGTGTCCCAAACCTGACCCTGACTATTCAACTACCGGAAGGGACGTCGACGTCACTGGTGGTAGGAAGATGGCGGTTGGATTTGAGAAACAGAGATGAAAATGGTTCGGTGTGCTTCACCATAGGTATTGCAATGTAACGCTGACGTTATACACATTTCCCCATTGCTTAATTTTGCTTCAGTCACATTTATTTTGAGCGGTGCTTCTTTAGGTCCGAATGTCTGACAAGTTGACAACATAACAAGTAAAGAACAATGATAGTGCTGAAGCTTTACTAGTCTTGCGGCTGTGAGGTCTCGAACACGTATCCTTCGTTCAGACTTTTCGGTTCGGTGTTTGAATAGAAATGGGAATATTAATCTCAATATCTAGTTATCATTTCAAAGAAATATGCCCTAGAAAAAGAACTGGAGAGAGAGAGAGAGAGAGAGAGAGAGAGGGAGAAATAGAAAGAGAGAGAGAGAGAGAGAGAGAGAGACAGAGACAGACAGACAGACAGACAGATAGACAGACAGATAGACAGACAGATAGACAGACAGAGACAGACAGACAGAGACAGATAAAGACAGAGAAAGAGACAGAGCGAACCTCGAAATCAAATGAGCAATACAGAGCAAAATAATGATGCCATATATATCGTTACAGAGAACAACAACCCGGAGCCTTCGCGTGTCCCAATTGGCGCTGTCATCGTATCAATTGTTGTCATTGTATGTGTCGTCATCGTTGTTATCGTCGTCTGTCGTCAACGACTTATACACAAAGGTATCTATTTTTTGTTGTTGTTTTGTTTGTTTTTTGTTTTTAGTTTTTTTGCTTCTTGAATGTTGATGTTTATGGGCTATTTTCACCCAATCGCTTTTTTTTGTGGATGTTCTATTTTCATTCATCGTATAATTTGCTTGCATATTCTCTCCGTCAGTCCTGTGTGGTATTCTCAGTGCAATAAATAAAGAGCATATACCCAACATAACAATTTGGAAAGAAATCACAGACTTTTATTTCTTTGTTTCTTTCAGTTCCTAAATGCATGTATGATGAAGTCCTTCCCCACCCATCCCACATTTTCTCTCCCGTAGTTATTATCACTGTCAGGTCTTTACAAATATCCCTTTCAAGCAAAAACCCTTTTGGCAAATTTGCAAGTTAAAAACTACTACGATGTGTCATGACATGCGGAAGATATAAGTACACATGAATTGTATTATAATGTATTTTACACTTTGTGCACTTATTTTCAAATTCCTGAAGACAGTATTTCATTACTATACAGGAGCCTGGGCAGGTGCCAAACATTTGTTTAATGGCTGATAACTATTCTTTTAACGACCTAATCGCATATCTTAGTAAGGACTAGTTAATCGCTACAGAACAAAAATAAGCAAATGTGGCGAATATTTGGTTTTGTTTCTGCTAACGTCAAGATTGGGTAAGATTACTACCGTTGACAAAAGATTGCTTTTTATCTGTGTCTGCCTGTTTGTCAGTCTGTCTCTCTCTGTCCCTGTCTGTCTGTCTCTCGCTCTCTCTCTCTTTCTTCCCCCCTCCCCCCCTCCCCCCCTCGTTGCTTCAAAATGACACTTGTTTGTTGAGCTGTCGTCTGCTACATGTACGTAGGACAGTCAATCGAATCAGTCGACTTCCAAATAGCTCAAAGTCTGTCAGAAAAACACTTCTGCTTTTAGCCGCGGGGAATTTTAGGATCAAGCATAATTTGGAAATGTGGAGAAGATAACTACATGTCACTAACACGGCGGATGAGAAGAATCTTCTTCTTCTTCTTCTGCGTTCGTGGGCTGAAACTCCCGCGTACACTCGTGTTTGGTTTTTTTGCACGAGTGGATTTTTACGTGTATGACCGTTTTTACCCTGCCATTTAGGCAGCCATACGCCGCTTTCGGAGGAAGCATGCTGGGTATTTTCGTGTTTCTATAACCCACCGAACTCTGACATGGACTACAAGATCTTGTCCGTGCGCACTTGGTCTTGTGCTTGCGTGTACACACGAAGGGGGATAAGGCACTAGCAGGTCTGCACGTAAGTTGACTGGGAGATCGGAAAAATCTCCACCTTAACCCGCCAGGCGCGGCCGGGATTCGAACCAACGACCTTCCGATTAATAGGCCGACGTCTTATCACCCCGCCACAGCGCCCGTCATGAGAAGAATCTTCTCAAATCGAAAAACACAACCTCACTGTGGCGCAGGCGCAAGAATACGTTCTCTGGAAAAGTTAGCGCACTCACACACAGATTTAAGCGCATTGCCATTAGCAAATCAACTGTTTCACATCAGTCATGTGACACCAGAACTTACTGACAAATGTATTTATTTATGCAGAGACGAACCTTTTTGGGAAGGATAAACAAAATGTAGGGCCGGGTTCGGTCGGAAATGCGGATTTTTTGTCGGCCTTAATCTGATTAATCAATTCATCATAAACAATTGTTTCACTCTTCACAGGAAATCGGGATATTGACTGAATTTAGGTATGTGTGAAAATAGGTGGACAGTCTTGCACCATTTGAAAGCTTGGCCAGATGTGCAATATTAAAACATATGTTTTTCTTTGGATGGACCGTGCCTTTGAGTCAGCGTCTATAGATCGAGGTTTTGTGCTTGTCCTTGTCAGAAAATGGCTCTGTTAGAAGTTAGAAATAATGTATGTCAAGCAAACCGGGTGAATGGGTCGAATTGTGTGCAACTTGCAGCTGACGGGGAAGTGGGCTACCGAAAGCGATATAACTTTGGCTTTGTTACAATGCTGTTCGACTGAGATTTGCCTGTGTAGATTGAGTATTGCACGCATACAAACGTACTTCCGCAACAGGGCGGCTATCACATCAAAGGAGCTGCATCTTACTATTGCCAAAGCAGACGAATTTTACGCAAACCGCTACAGTTTCTTTGAAGACGCCACCAC
This sequence comes from Littorina saxatilis, assembly GCF_037325665.1. NCBI lineage: Eukaryota > Metazoa > Mollusca > Gastropoda > Littorinimorpha > Littorinidae > Littorina > Littorina saxatilis. The sequence continues at coordinate 41,778,468 of NC_090252.1, forward strand.
TCTGTGTTGTGTCACTATCAGTCATTTGTTCTGGGGCGCTATGAGCGTCCTAGTTATAACGTCGTGCTTGAACTGTATTTTAGATTTAGAGGTGCACAATAACATGCTTGTGCAGATAATTATAGAGTAGGATTGAAAGCACAAACGACTGAATTGATCATGTATGAAAAAGTGGGTTACACGGGGCCCCGATGGCTCGGGGATTGAATAAACCACAAGAACTGGTGTGTGGTTAAGGCGTGCTAAATAGCAGTTCAAGTGATCTGTGAGTGTCATTTAATGTTGTTTAATGCTATTGTGAGTGTGTCCCATGAGGTTAATATTGCTGTTTTAGTGAAAGATGTCATCGTTCTGTAAATCTCCTATGAGAAGGAGTGGGGCTTTAAAGTACATAAACTAATTATCTTCTTAATGAATAATTATAACTAAACCATCTAAAAATACAAGTGAAAAGCAAACACAGCTGCTGAGTTACCATACACACAAACAACCCTGCTGGCAAAACATCAGGACGATCGAGTCTCCACTGACATTTTCAGAGGTTCGTTCAAGGCAACTGCTGCTTTCATATGACATTTCTTGGTTATCTAATCAGTAAAATGTTGATTTCTAGGCAAGATATCAAGCCTCCCACCACCTCCCGCCCCTCACACGTTCAGACGTGTTGCGCCAGACGCTGTGATATTCCACGTGCAGCCTGCAGGACGGGGCCACCGGGACTCCTTCATCAGTGTGCACGACCACATCTATTCTGAGATCCCCGATGACTCAGAAACAAGTAGGGGATCGTTTACTTACCGTTATCAGATTCGTCCCCCTGGTTGTTGCATCTTTTTTATCTTTCTGAACTTTCGTTCTTTTCCAATTGATATATTCGAACGTAGGATATAGTGTCCTCCATTAAAATCGAGAGAAAAACATTGGACACACACATTTTTTGTAATCAGGTATTGTGCTGTCAGTTTTCATTCAGGTTTTAACTGTTTTAAAAATAGTGCAGAGTAAAAGATATAATAAACGATTGCCTAGATAGCAACGGCAAATATCTTTGTCTTCACCTGAGTAATCACGAGAGTCTAGCATTCATGAGAAGTAAAAGACAAAAAGTTAACGTTGAGGTTTTCTGGGGTGTTATTCAAGCTATAATTCTTTGAAACTGTGCACAATTCTGATGTTTGATGACCTCCAAATAAGCCCCAAGTCTGGTCGAACCTTACCAAATTTCGAAGGCCATTGGTTTGGTTGACCCAAGCGGAATTTCAAGGTTTGAAGCTTCACACACTTTCATGATTTGATGTCCTCCCAGATATCTGGTTGACTATCGTCACGTTTCAAAGTCTCAGTGGGGTCAAGTTCGGGTGAAAAATTAAGAAGACATTTCTTTAACGTTTTTGAATTTTCCGGTTTTTAAACTTTAGACACTTAAGATAAGGATCAGGATACAATTGTATAATTATAGTCCTGTGAGGTTATCCTCATGGAAATTCGGGCTGCTTTCTCACTGGGGAAAGCGAGCTGCCATACAGTACGGCGCTACCCATTCCTTCCTGCATGCGTGTATTGATGTTTCCAAGCCCTGAGCGCTGTGAACTAGGGATCTTTATCGTGCGCATGCTTGCACACAGGGATGTTCGGACTAGACTCCGACGAGAGTCTGCACGAAGTTGACTCTGGGAATTAAATCTCTCGGCGAACGTTGGGGTCGAACCCACGCCGATAGAAACAACTGGTCTTGAAGCCATCGCCGCTACTGACTGAGCTATTTCCCCGCCCTTCCAGCGTTTGCTGGCCTTTAGACATGACCCATGCCTGGCTGATCCTGGTGAAATTTCAAGGTCACTGTGGGGTGAAGTCGTATTATAATCATTATCACACTTGTGGCTTCCAAGCGAGCTTCTGGACAATTTGTCAGATAAGTTTATTTTCATTATTATAAATGTTTTTCTGTCTCTCCACTTGAAAGAGCGCTGGGCCGAAGATTAGTGAACGTAACGTTTTGTTTTGTTATAAATGTAACGTTCCAAGAACATTTATTATTGTAATTAATGTAGAATAAGCATTCATCAGAAATTGTATATTTGTTTCATCATCAGGCGATGAAAGTGTACACTCCAATGCCTCTTCACCATTGTCAGACGATTTCCTATGTATCATCGCCTGTCCTTCTTCAAACAGCAGTCTGTCGGATAATGACCTTGCACGCCCAAACGTCCGTAGTTCTTCGTCCGTGACAACAACTGCTACAGTGCACCCCGCGCCCAAAACTGACGGGATGGCTGCAATGACGATCGCCGACTCATGGGGCGAACCACCGCTTGACAGAAATGCAAGTATGTTGCCAACCTCTGAAAGCAACTTGGGTGAAGATGTAAGCCACCCTCGAGCTTTATGTGCGGATGAATTGAAAGCGGCGACTACAGGCTCTGAAGAAGAAGAGGCTGCTATTGCATTGGCTGAACCATTGTATGAAAACAACGTAACAGCGTCAATACCACCATGCCACACTTCGAATGATGACTACCTTCAACCGATTGTCTCGGCACCAATGTCGCACAACAGCCTGTCTGATGACTACCTTCACCCCATTGCCTCAGTCTTGGAAGGAGCAAGGCCTGCTACTCCAGCACGTTCTAATCGGTCAGCTCAAGGGAGGACTGCCTCAGTGAGAACTGCCTCAGATGTTCAACCACAAGCAGGAGAATCCGTAGCCAAGCCTCAACCACACAAAAACCCGCCTGATGATAATCTCCACCCTAGGAAAGAAAACAACCGCTGCAACAGTACAGCCAAAACAGTTAAGTGAAGGAGACGACGTTGTTGAACCACCGTACAAAAACATGATGGACAAGTCACCGCCTCTTTCACACAGCACTCTGCATGATGACTACATTATCATGTAGCCTCCACTCAGGAGTTAGCCACATCTATTATTGAGCTGAGTTCTTCATGTTTGACCCTAAGGGACAGCACTAGGTCCATGTCGGATCCACCTTATGAAAACACCAGAGAGAGGTCACCATCACTCCCAGACATCACTCTGCCTGATGACTATCTGCATCCTGCATGTGTAGCCTCAATTCAGGAGTTAGCCACATCTATTATTGAGCTGAGTTCTTCATGTTTGACCCCAAGGGCCAGCACTAGGTCCAGGTAGGATCCACCTTATGAAAACACCACAGAAATGACACCATCATTCTGAGACAAGACTCTGCCTGATGACTACCTACTTCCTGTAGCCTCTATTTAAGAGGCAGCGACACTGACTACAGTAGCACACTCTCTATGTTTGGTCACACCGACCAACACTGACTCCAGTAGCACACTCTCTATGTTTGGTCACACCGACCAACACTGACTCCACGTACGTGTATGAACCACCTTACGAAAACATAGAAATGTCACCATCGCTTTCTGAGGATTAGGAACAAAAATCAATTGTTCCCGATTCCCCGACTGATCCTATTTTTTTTCCAACCCTAGACATTTTGTTGGATCCTTTAGAAGAAAATAAAGAGTAATTTAAGATGACAACATTTAATTTTAGAGTTTTCTGAATTGTTTCCAAATGTTAAAAGTAATATATTGTTGTATACTGAAATTGTATCCGTTGTGAAAGATGAAATTGAATTTTAAGACAATGAATTGTCAGCATGAATTGGTAGATAGTAGAATGTGGTCAGTGATAAAAAGGGAAATCAGGTTGTGAAGAAGATGTGTGTACAGTCTAACTTTATTCCAGCTGCTGTTTCAAAATGGAATAACACCAGTGAAAGTAATTTGAATCGGAAATGGTTTTTTAAACCCTTTCAAAGCACCGTTAATATAAGTTAAAGTGGTTTCAGATGCGACGTTTGCACCAGATTTCACCTTGTAATACATAATTATATTTATGTAAAATTAAAGATTCACCGTTTTGCACATTCTGTGGCTATCACGAAGAGACAACGTTTTACTTATTTTGGAAAAGTAGGATTGTTAAAACCTTCTGGATTGAACTGAATAACTTATTGCACACAGAATGTTTGCATTGTGAACGATTGACATTTTGCAACAGATTGATAATAGTTGGTGATGATGATAATGTAAACATTGATTATGTTTTAGATTTGATCACATTTTGGGGCAAATATTATATCTATAAATGTCAACTTCAGGGGTTAGTTCCGTTTTTGAGTGTCTTTTAGAAAATATTAAAGCAAAGATATCAGATTGAAAAGAAAATGAATTTTTATCAGGAATAGATATGTGGAATTTTGTTCTGATTGGTCACCTTATGCGAATATTTGTTACCTTTAAGTAAACATCGAATGGTGTTTGTTTTTTCCGGAGTTATTTGTATAAATTTTGTATTTCATTATTAATGTGTTTTTATTTTAGGTTACTGACCAGGGTAAATTGTCTATTTCATTTTGTCATTTATTAAGTTTAAAATGTAAATTTTCATGAGACTGTTGTTAAGAGTGTGTATGTAAGCATGTCTTATGTCTGTCTGCTTGTGTTATCTCTTAGTCTGTATGTTGTCCTGACTAACTTTTTGGGTGTAATAGTGTCTTATGCTTTTGCAATTCTTTGTCATTGTGTTTATAGCTGGGTGGAACTTTGAGGAAGAGTGTATCATTTATATTTGTATTTAAGATTGTATCAATTGTAAATGGTATCACCACCATCACTATCTACCCACCCACCCACCCCCCCCCCCCACCCACCCACCCCCCTTTCGCTCTCTCCCCCTTTCTATCAGTGTGTTTTATGTTCCTGTATTACGTGCAGGTGAATGTTATGTTTTATTTATCTGTCTGTTTTTGTCCTAATGTTGTGAATGTACGCATGTCTTATCTGTTTGCCATTTACACGAGACGTGTGTCTTTAGCCTTCACCGTGCTTCGTGAGTCGTGGACGACCCAGGGTCTTACAAAATCGTCTTTATCTCTGAAACTATTTGGAGTTTTAAAGACTTCATGTAATCTCTAATCACCATACGACTATCCCATTAATCATCTTTTCAAAGATTATCTTTGTAAAACAAACAAATAAACGATGACGTAATTTCAATGACACAGTCCTGATGATGTGGGTCGTGGAATTACGGAATTACGTAAGGAATGTTACGTTGTTTATCCTTTTTCGGATTACGTGGGTCGTGTACGACGCATACTCTGCAAAGAGGCAGCAACATCCCTACTCGGATGGCGTGGGTCGTGTACGGCCCATACTTTTTACGTTGAATCCTTGTTTGGAAAGTATGGGTCGTACACGACCCACATTATATCTGGACTGTGTAGTCCAACCCGTGATACGGTAAAGGTTAAAAAGAAATGTTAGAATGTGTTATATAAAGTTTGTGTGGTTAATTATGTATTTATATATCCGTAGGTGCCTTTCATTTATATCATGGATCATCCCCGAGTACGCTAGTACAAGGGTCCAGCAGACTTTAATTGTGTGTCTGTCTGTGTGTGTGTCTCGACTTAACAGCTTATTGCTGGGAAACTACTGGGCGCAGTTCGTTCAAAAGTTGATACACTAACTTGATAATAGGTCCGATTGATCGTATTAAAACTTCATAATGTTACCTGGGACCTAAATGCGAAATAAACCACAAAAAAACGACTTGGCGGTGGGAGGAATTCGCGGTGCAACAGCCAGCCAGGCAGTCTGATAGAACGGTGCAAGGTCTCGGCAAACCAAGACTATGCCATACTCGTAGCAAAGCCGCCGAATGGTACCGTAAACCAAGAATAGTGACGTAAGAAAATAGAATGTCGTCTTTTGATTTGGAACGTGACGTGTTTTAGAATGGAGATGTGGTAGTGTGTGTGTGTGTGTGTGTGTGTGTGTGTGTGTGTGTGTGTGTGTGTGTGTGTGAGAGAGAGAGAGGGAGAGAGAGAAGGAGTGTGGGAGAGAGAGTGTGTGTGTGTGTGTGTGTGTGTGTGTGTGAATGTCTGAAGAGTACTCGGGTCCAGCGCGAGCGTTTTTTATAATATTCTAGTTTTCCTCGAGTGGTAAAAGTTGAAGGATGAATGAAAATACATTGTGTGTGGACGGATGCATGTTAATTGATTAAACGGCCCACAATGATGTGCATGGCAAAACCATACAAAAAGTAAAAGAAAACAAAAATAATGCCGAGAAAGTTTGAAAGACCACAATAAAGAAGACAAGAAGAAATAAACCTAACACACACACACACACACACACACACACACACACACACACATACACACACACACACACACACACACACACACACACACACACACACACACACAACAAAACAATAACAAACAAACAAGCCATATGCAATCAAATGAAAAGGTATATATAGATGAAACAAATGCTGAAGAGGATAAAGAAAACGAAGGGTAAATAAAAATCACATTGATAAATGTTTAATTGAAGAAATGTATTAAAATCATGCATCAGAAAAATGTTATGACATACAGAATTCAAATAATAATGAATATGAAAGGGAATATAAAGCAGTAGTTTACAACTGTAAGTATTGCTTATCATTTCGTGTTGTAACGTGAGACGAGGACTTATGTCAGTTTTCATCCATGGAATTGGTTTTTTTTCGTCTCGGCAGGGTGAATGAATTCATGATGTCTTTTCCGTAACTGGACAAAACTGGCCTTGCCAAGACTGAAACAAAATATAGTTCTACAACTTCTAGGCTTGGGTTGATTGCCCATGGTGAATTTCCAATGATTTGTTTCCACATCCCATGACAAATTCTCTTTACTTTGATCATGCCATATATATACGTTACAGTCCCGTCCATCCATGGTATCGCGTGATATTTTGTCTCGACGGGGTGAAAAAATATAATGACGTCACTCTCGGCAGAGCCTCGAGTGACGTCATCATATTTATTGACCCAGTCTCGACAAAATATCAGGCGATACCATGGATGGACGGAGCTGTAACTTATACATACAATTGCTGAACACTTCGGGGATAACAAAACCCCACCCATTATGATAGTTATTATCTAGTTACAGTGGAAACCCGCTTTTAGCACTTCTAAAAATCTGAGAAAATTAGGTCATGACATGGAGAAAGTTTTTTTAATGAGGGTCAATTTACGGTGAATATGAACAGAAAATCTGAGAAAATTAGGTCATAACATGGAGAAAGTTTTAAAATGAGGGTCAATTTACGGTGAATATGAACACAAAATCTGAGAAAATTTGGTCATAACATGGAGAAAGTTTTAAAATGAGGGTCAATTTACGGTAAATATGAACAGAAAATCTGAGAAAATTTGGTCATAACATGGAGAAAGTTTTAAAATGAGGGTCACTTTACGGTGAATATAAACAGAAAATCTGAGAAAACAAGGTCTTCAAGGGCCCAGTAGGCTACTACCTAGTGAGAAGTGTTTTTTTGTTTATTTTTGATTCTCATTAACATATGGTTAGATTTTCATAAAATTTGGTGAGCATGACTATTAGATGTGTAGCTTTGTAGAAAAAAATGTTTACATGCTTTATGATTTTGTGTAAATGTGGAACAAAATAATAATTACATAATAGTATCGTTTTGCGCAGGCGGAAATGTCACCACCACTTTAGACACTAGATTTCTTACTGTATTCATCCAGCTTAGCTGTAGTTTGGTTTAGATGCAGAAAACATGTTTTTTTGGAACCTGTACCATTTTGAAGCATGTATGTGATGTATTATAGTACACACAGCATGTGCAAAATTCGCAAAAAAATATACATTTGACCCCTTGCAGTGTAAGAGGTAACTTCTGTGTTTTCAATTTGATTGACTCGGTACAGGATCCAGCTACGATTAAAAGCTCACTTCATGCCCAATGGTTTAAACAAGTTTTTTTATTCAATACATTTCGTTGGAACAATTGCCGCATACATGAAATTAGGAAAATGGAGCACAACAAGCTAGGCTTATAAGCGTACTCTTAAAGCAAATGAAAATTTGGCGGACGATTTTAATATAACAGGTTTGAAATAATGTCAAAATAATAATTGTAAATTATGGTAGACAAACATGTAACAATAAAAGGAACAACAACAACAAAACAATGCTAAACTAACAACAGTACTCACACGCGCTCGCACACTCACTCGCACACACACGCATACAATGACTTCCACATGGTTGAAAATAGAATACTACCAGAACAAGGAAATGTAAACAGTACTGCACATGGTCGTTTCGAACATGGATGAGATAAATGCATTCATTATTCAAAACGTTTGCTTAATAAGATAAACCTGAATAACTGGTCAAATATCAATGCATTTTCGCTGTCTGACTTGTCTCTATTGCCATACAGAAAATCATCAGCGGTTAGCAAATCATAGTTGGGCAGTGTTGACAAGGAGCCTTCACGTGTTTGAAGATATAAGGAGCAATGAAAAATATAGTGCTCCGCATTTTCAACAGGATAACCACAAGTGCATGACGGGTCGGGAGTTTAATGTCTGTCGAATAGATCACTATTTAGATTGCTGATCCTCAATCTCAGTCTGCAATGGATAATTTCTGATTTTCGATCAGATGTGTATCTATATGAAGGAACAACAGAATCATCAGAACTAATACGTTTTTTAAATAACCCAATAGAGTCAAGTTGTTTTACAGTATCTGGAAGCTCATTCCACAAGGAAGTCGAATTTCAAGGTTCTAACTTTAAAAACGAAAAAGTTATGGTGTACAAACCCCAGGGCGTTTTGGGAGAAAATCGGTACACTGAAATTTGAAACTGAAATTCTTGTCAGAAGGCATGGCTTGGCTTACAACTCACTAAACACGTTAAAATAAAATGCTCAAAAATCGGAGAATTAACATTGCATAGGCCACACAGAGCGCAGCCATTTGCAATCAAGGGAAACAACTATGGGAGGACTCATTGTAGCCGTGTTTTGTTTTTTAATAAAACAAGCTTGAGCCGAAAACAACTAAAATTTGACCGGAAATGTGTAGTTTTTACTTGACACCCTCCCACTTTGAGTCTAAATATCTCCACTTAGGTTTGGAATTGATTTAAAATTCAAGTTGTGCATGAAAATATAGATATTTATCTGTTTAATTATGTCAAGTATTAGTAGGTTTTCAAAAAAAACCAAGATTTTTTAAAAATCTAGGTAGTACTGGGCCCTTAAATTAAAGAGCGAAATTTGACGTTTTCTGAAATAAAGAGCGTATGGTAATCAAAAGGGTTGTTCTCATTGACCGTGGAATACAATTGTAATTTCTTTCTTTTCTAACGTGTTTCTTTGTTTGGGTGGTTGAATCTCCAGATGAAAACAATGTACATGTTTTTGAAGATAAGAGTTTGGAGACCGAGGTAGCTATGTGTATGTCCCAGAATGCAAACAATGTTCACTATTTTGATGCCAAGGTTTGTGAGAACGATACTGATGTGTGTATGACCCAATATAAAAATAGTGTGCATGATTCTGACAGTAAGGGTTGCGAGAATTATGTTGCTGTGGCTATGACTCAACATGAAAACAGCGTGCATGCTATTGAAGATAAGGGCTGGGAGAATGATGATGCTGGGTTTATTCCCCAAAATGAAAATAATGTGCATGATTTAGAGAATGATTGTGAGAATGATGTTGTGTGTTCGCACCAAGAAGAAAACAATGTGCATGAGTTTGAAGATAAGGGTTGTGAAAGTGATGAGGCTGTTTGTATGTCCCTAGAGGAAAACAATGTGCATGACTTTGCAGATATGGGTTGTGCGAAGGATGATGCTGTAGGCATGTACCAAGATGTAAACAATGTGTATGACTTTACAGATAACGGTCGTGTGAATGATGGTGCTGCAGGAATACCCCAAATTGGAAATCATGTGCATGACTTAGCATTTAACGGTGATTGGGGTGATGATGGCGGTAAAGAGGGAGGCGAAGAGAGAGTGGTGAAGGTCTGTGGTGATACTGATGATGTTGATGTTGTTGATGTGTATAATGCTTCTGATGTTTATATTTTGCATGACTCTCTGGATGTTGGCAATGCGCATGAAATGGATAATGTTGTTGTAATGTCAGATGTTGATGTTCACTTTGACTCGTTAGATGTTGAGAATGTATGTAACAAATCTACTGTTGAAATAGATGTACATAATGGTAATAGTGAGATCGGAGATTCCTTTAGTACTGAATATAGTATTGAGGATAACCCTGATATGCTCTCATGCTTAGCGCTTAATGTCTGTGGAATCACTTCAAAGCTAAAATTTCCTGAATTTGTCAAATTTATTGCTGAATATGACATTATTTGTTTTAGCGAGAGCAAACTTGATGATGTTGATGAGATTAACATTCCAGGATACATAGCATTTTATAAGAATAGAGGAAAATTTCGCAGAAAATCAGGTGGTGTATTAGTTTTAATACGGGAAGTGTTTGCTAATAATATAACTATTTTTGAAGAAAAAAAGCTGTCACATAAGATAAAAGAAGAGATGAAAATATGGTATAGATTTTTGGATGTAGAAATGTGTGAGAATGCGCTATTTTTTAAGTTAGATAAGAAAATACTTGGCCGTGACACCCTTTTCTGTGCTTTATATATTCCCCCAGAAGGATCACCTTACCATAATAAAGATGTTTATGCTGAATTAGAAGAGGTGTACATGCAGTTTGGGGTAGATAATGATTATGTCTGTCTCTTAGGAGACTTAAATTCCCGCACTGGTCATCTGAGTGAAATGTTGTATGAAGATGATCAGCATTCAGAAGGTTTTGTTGATAATGACTTGTTTGACTCTGATGAGGTTTGTACTCTAATAGGTGAGCGGGCATCACAGGATAATAATACTAATAACCTTGGTTTTAAATTGATTGATTTTTGTAAAACGACTGGCTTAGTTATTGCTAATGGTAGAGTTGGCGATGATACAGGGGTTGGTAAATGCACATGTAAGGATAAGAGCGTTGTTGATTATTGCATCTTGTCAAAAGATCTGTTCTCGAAAGTTAAATATTTTTCTGTGATGGAATTTTGTGAAATTTATTCTGATGTACACTGTCCTGTTGTTTTGCATTTATTAAAACAGAATGAAGTACGCGCTAATGATTGCCTAGCAGACGATGTGAAAAAACCCAAAAATGAAGATTTGCTGTCTAAAAGTAGAGATAAGGGTAACAAGTACACAAAACCAAAATGGGATAATAACAATGGGACCAAGTTAGCTTTTGTAGTTAATCTGAATGAGGATGATATTTATACTGTTGAAACTAAATTACAAGATATGCTAGCTACAAGTGAGAGTACGACAACAGATGACGTTGATAGTGTTACTAATAAGATTTGTGATATTCTAAATTGTTCTGCTGAGAAAATCGGTGTAATTAAAGAACAAAAAGTTCCGAAAAAGCCTCGTTCAAAGAAATTCAAACTCCAACAACCATGGTTTAGTGCAATATGCAAAGAGAAAAGAAAAATATTTTTACATGCGAAAAATAAAGCAAGACGCTTTAAAAATGCGTTCAATGAACATGAAAAAAAGAGTGCTTTTAATGAATACAAAAAGACAATAAAAAAGGAATGCAAGTTGTATCATAATGAGTTCGTTAAAACTTTGAGAAAGTTAAGAAGTAATGACCCGAAAGCATACTGGAATCTTCTAAATAAAAATAAAAATAAAAAAAATAATTCCAAAACTAACTATCCAACTTGTTCGGAGTTTTTCGAACATTTCAATAAACTACAAGAGTGTGATGAAAATGAAATGGATGATAGTAATGAACCTTTAAATGAAGCAAGTAATGAATTTCTTAATGCGCCTTTTACAAAGGAGGAAGTTATCAAATGTATAGACAAGCTGAAAAACAATAAGGCATGCGGTCAAGATAAAATAATTAATGAGTATTTAAAAGCGTCACATGATCGAATGATTGATATTTATGTATTGTTGTTTAATGTTGTTTTGCAGTCAGGAAAGGTTCCAACACAATGGGCTGTAGGCGAAATTATTCCATTGTACAAAAATAAAGGCTCCCAAGCTGACCCCACAAATTATAGAGGAATTACTATACTCAGTTGTTTCGGAAAACTTTTCAGTGCAATTTTAAATGCTAGGTTATCAAACTTTTTGGAGAGTAATAATAAATTAGGTCAAGAACAAACAGGTTTCCGCACAGGTTTTTCAACACTAGACCATGTTTTTACTTTGCATTGTATATTAAATTTTTTTCTCAGCAAAAAGAAGCGACTGTTTTGTGCATTTGTAGACTATGAAAAAGCGTTTGATAAAGTTCACCGTGCATTTTTATGGGAGAAATTAGTTAGTTCTGATGTTAATGGGAAGTTTTTAAAAACTGTAAGAAATATGTACGAAAATGCTAAGTCTTGCGTTAAAGTTAATAGTGAGTGCTCTGGATATTTTCCCAGTTTGTGTGGAGTTAGACAAGGGGAAAACTTGTCACCGCTGTTTTTTGCTCTATTTCTAAATGATCTAAAGCCTTTTTTGTTGGAAAACAGTAATGGTTTACAAACTATGTCAAGGGAGGCTATTGTGGTTGGAATGGAAGATACTGATGTAAATGCTTTGTTTCAAATGTTTTTATTACTGTATGCGGATGATACTGTGATCTGCTCAGAGTCTGAAAAAAACCTGCAAGAATGTCTAAACAAAATGCACGAATACTGTTTAAAATGGCGTCTAAATATTAATGTAAACAAAACGAAAGTTATAGTTTTTTCCAGAGGTAAAATTAGAAATAAACCATTGTTTACGTATAATGGCAATTCAATCGAAGTAGTGTTTGATGTAATGTACTTGGGCCTTAAAATTAATTATAATAATAAATTTTCAGTCGCACAGAAGAATCTATATGATCGTGCCTCAAGGGCAATGTTTGTTCTTTTGCGTACGTGTAGACAATTGTCACTGCCTGTGGACATACAAGTTGACCTGTTCGATAAAATGATTGCTCCAATCTTACTATATGGATGTGAGGTTTGGGGTTTTGGTTCCTGCGAACTTGCTACTAAACTTCAATTACGTTTTTATAAAATTGTTTTCAAACTAAAAAAATCAACTCCAAATGCTATGATATTTGGTGAACTTGGAAGATATCCACTAGATGTTAATATGAAATGTAGAATGCTTTGCTATTGGTATAAACTGATTAGTCCTATTCATAAAAATAAATTTTCTAGTATTGTGTACTGCTTTACTTATAAATTGTATATCAACAAGATGATTGAATCTGATTATTTATGTTTTATTGAAAAAACCTTAAATGAAATTGGTCTCCCTGGCCTTTGGACTTCTCAAGAAAATGTTCAATATTCAAGCGCATGGTTTAAACAGAAAGTAAAAAGAAGCTTGTATGACCAGTATATCCATAAATGGTTTACAGAAATTGGAACAAAAAATATGTTTTGGAATTATCGAATGTTTAAAGATATTTTTGCATGTGAAGACTATGTCACACACCTGCCATATCAGCAATGTGTTGCAATGATGAAGTTCAGAACATTAAACAACAATTTGCCTGTACAGAAAGAACGTTACCTTAACATCCCGAGGTCAGAAAGAACTTGCACCAAATGTGTATCACAAGACATAGGTGATGAATTCCATTATTTATTTGTCTGTGATTTTTTCAAAGAAGAAAGAGCTGAGTTGTTACCACCTTACTATTGGAAAAAACCTAATGCACTTAAATTTAAAAAGTTGTTTGCTACTAACAAAAAGAAATTGCTAAAGAATATTTTGGACTTTATTAATAGAATCTGTAACAGTTTTTCATAATCTTTTTAATTTTTATTTATTTATTATATTAGCATATATATATCATGATTGTATTGATTGTATTTATTGTTCAAAATGCCCCCAGGGGTTATGGACTAATAAAAAACTTGAAACTTGAAACTTGGTTGGGCCTCAAGCAGTGGTTTCTTTCATGCGTATCTGCAATGGCGTGAGCACCGGGTCACTCTGAAATAGATAACAAATTGCAAGTGCAAAAGTGCGAGCCAGACATATCACTGGTGAATGATGCCCCATATCACTGAACAATATTCCTCAACGTTTACTGCTCTGTTTATAAGGCATTACCAACCACCCCCCCCCCCCCCTTTCCTACCCCCACCCTCCCACCACCTCCAATTTAAATCCCACTTTACTATTTTAGTAGTATTTCTTCTGTCAGTATTCTCTTTCTTTCGAATTTTCTCTCTCAAAAAAGCAAGCAAGCAGCCAACCAACGTATTCATCAATGAAACAAACACCAAAACGAACGAACACGCCGTACCCTTGCCGAAGTTTGAGGTGATTCGGTCATCGATGCTGTTTGTCCTGTCTGTCTCTGACCTTTCTTCCTTTTAAGAAAAAAATAAATCTATCAGTTGAAGATCAGCAAAAACATTTGTAAAACATCTCTTAAAAAGTTAAATTGTTTTTCGCAATAAGTGTACAAAGAAGACCTGTCTCGATGACGTCTAAAAGACAAACACAAAACGGGTCACCACATTAACAGACACAGCTCATAATTCAACTGCATTTTTATCACCATAACATTCAGAAAAAGCATTGTTTTATGGTTTTAATGGGTGTTTTACTGACAAATTTCAAAAAGGAGCCTTTGAGAGCTTTCAAGATAAAAAAAAAGTGACGGAACTTTCTCACCCATAAATGACTTGCTTTGCTTACGTTCATTCTTGTCAGAGGATAAGACAAAAACATTAGTGTAACATACCACAAGTAAAGATGGTGTGCAATGAATATGGAAATGACAATGGTTTGTATCACGGCCAAGACAATGATGAGAACATTAACTTTTTTCACACTCCCAAGTGATTCCTGTAGCTCTGCACAGTTGCCTGTAACAAAGAAATACATTTGCTACTGTAAAAGTGTAAGAGCATTTCGTTATTTCATATTTCCAACATTCTTCATACTGTCGCCTATAACGTGCACGAAATTGTAGTGCAAAAATACAGAATAACGTCAAAGAAAGTTATCTTTAAAAAAAACCAAAAGATCTGCAAATGAAGGATTTATAAGAACTTTTACGGAAATTGTAATTTCTGACAATTTAGATCTTGGACTCTGAAGATAAAAACGTGTTTTTTTCCTCGGACTGCCCTGTTTCAACAACAAACCAAATGGTGCTAGTGTTTGTGACAGTGTAAGCCCTGGCCTTATAGAAAAGAAAGTCGACAGTACATATTTTGTAGACAGTTTCCACTCCAGTGTACGCATTTAATCAAGCTCATCCGTATATACACAAACAAGTCCTGGGTAAAACAGACTTTTCAGAACAACCACCACATACACACACACACACACACACACACACACACAAAGCGTTTCCTCAAATTTGTTTGGCAAGATTACACGCACAAAACTGTCACTTGTCAATAGCTGCCCTAGTAGCCACTATGGGTCACTTACTATTATCAACATGATCACGAAAAATCCAGTCTTTTTGTTTTTGTAACTAACTTTTAAATACAAATGGTCGGTGAGAGTGTCAAGGACTAGAAGCACAGCGCAATAAGCCAAAAAATAAAGCAACGTTACAATATAAGCGTAATTAATTTCTCAAAAAATGCGTTGGTATATAGATCTTAATCATATGTACATGACACTGGTTTTGGAAGGAAAATGTTGTCTGCCGACTCTCCTGGCTCTTGACAACCTATAGCAAATCTATAAAGAAGCGATTTTGGAGAAACATAAAGGTATTCTACGTTCCATAAAGTAATAAAATGAATAAGATTAAAAATAAACCAACATACATCTACACTAAAATAGATACAATTTCAATCAGCTAGAATGTAGCCAGCAAAAGATTATTTAATGCACAGGCATATATGTGTCTGTTGACTAAAAGTGTTAAGCACAAAAGGCGGTGATACAGGCCGACACGAAGAGATGTTGACAAGGAAGTAGTGGACTTTATTCAGGCCGTGTAGAAATGCCGCATACATTAACTTATAGGCAGTGCCTGTACCAGGACCATGCATCTAAAGGAGTTAACTCCCTTACAGTAATGACAGTGACATGCGATGGAGTTCCCTCCCATTTTTTGTCTTCTGAATACATGAACTTTTTCCGGGAACATTGGAAGTGATAATGTACGTCTGACAAGAAAACTGTCTCTCTTCGCCCCCATAGCTTTTCAATTCAGGTTGGGGGTTGTAACTATGTGACCACACACCAGGAATATCTTACAATAAACGTTTGAGCGCCGAGTTACTCAAATTGAAAACCGCTTTGATTTGAGTAGCAATCCCAGACTGTAAAACTCATTGTGACGCCTCAGTTTTGCGCCAGTCAAAATTGTCGTCCTACCTTTCGACCCTGAGTTTTTCATGCGCTATTCATAGAGAGAGAGAGAGAGAGAGAGAGAGAGAGGGAGAGAGAGAGAGAGAGAGAGAGGGGGGGAGTGTGTGTGTGTGTGTGTGTGTGTGTGTGTGTGTGTGTGTGCGTGCGCGTGTTCCTCTTAAATGTTCTTCGACCCTTCAAAATAGAAAAAAACAAACACAACGACAAGAAATATTGCAGAAGTTACAAATATAAAGAGGAATTTCCGAAGCACAGTGGCCATGATCGCATCACTTTCAGTTCCCAACTAAGAGATCGAAGCAATCTGATCTGAGTCACAATAGACACAACAGAACTAATCGATCTTTTTAAGTCAGCCCTGCAGCGTTCAAAGTGAAATGTGCAGTGTGAGTAATATGTCTACTCAAAAAGTATTTCATCCTTTAAAAGCCAAGGGGTATACATAAGTAGTCATGCCGAAAGGATTTCTGTCTGTGCGGATTGGACAACTACCAGTGTATGTACAGTTTGTCTATAAATGAGCGCTTCTGCTAGGCAAAGAAGGATAACTCTTCGGTACTTCGCCGCTGGGGGCGCGCGAATACCAGGACTCGCTTTTACCTCTGCTTTTACTTCCGCCTGTCCGCTATCTACGCTTTCGCTTTGGACTCGTTCACTCCACGCTCAGTTCGACACTTCTTACTTTTTTCGCATCAAAACATGTCGAGGCCGTATGGTACCTGGACTTTGTCCGAGTTGAAAGCTGAACTGCGACAGCGGGATGCACGAACTTCGGGTCGGAAAGCAGAGTTCAGTGATTTCTGTCAAGTGTGTGTCAGTTTGTGATCGCCGAAACTGACTGAGACTGACGTCG
This sequence comes from Littorina saxatilis, assembly GCF_037325665.1. NCBI lineage: Eukaryota > Metazoa > Mollusca > Gastropoda > Littorinimorpha > Littorinidae > Littorina > Littorina saxatilis. Next base: position 41,795,605 of record NC_090252.1, read on the forward strand.
GCACGGTTTTGTAGCCTTTATTTTGGGCTTAGTTTGGAGAAAATTACTGCGGAAAAAATTAAAGGTTCTTGTTTAAAATTTAGCCCAGATTACTATGATAGTGGCACTCTTGACTCTTGTGCTGACTGAGTAGGCATGTTTTGAGACGTTCGTGAAATATTCTCCCACTCCACTTCCCACCGATCAGCTGTCATGTTCCCTCCACTGTGTGATAAGACTTAGTTTAAATTAAAATGTAATGCAGATACAGACACGTTGCTACACAAAAAAATCATAATTAGAATTAAAATTGTGAAAATCAGACTTAGCAACTTAATTACTTAGTTATAGTCATTGAGTCATTGTCATAGTGATGCATTGAGAAATTGTTTTTTTTATTGGGGGGTGAGGGGAGGGTGAGGGGGGTTGGACTGTCCCAGAACATAAATAACAGAAGACAATATTAGAATATTCAGCTATATTTAGTTTATATTTATTAGCTCTACTGCTTGTAGAGTTTACATATGAACATTTAAATATGCACACATTAATTTCATACCCATTGTGTGATTTCAGGTTGAAGTTCTATGGGATGGGCTGAACAAACAACAACATCACTCCCCACATCTACCTGTACCATTAGTACACATAAAAATACCGGATAAACCCGTTAAAGGAACAGAGAAATTTACAATCACTGAGCCTCACATAAGCCTCAATCACTGAGAGGATATTTGGATAATCAACCACCAGTACATACAAGTACACCCCAACAAGGGAAATGAGTAATAGTCATCTATAAATGATTATTCTCAATCGAGAAACAAAATGAAAAGGATATGGATTTAAATAGTTGTCCCCTGACGAGGCTACCTTTCAGTTTCCCCCCAAAAAAACCACTATACAATCACACATTCAAAGAAGTTGTCCAAACAGCTTGAAACTGTAAATATAGCCGAAAAGTACCATCTTTGGGAGAGGTACTTAGGGATCTCTGGGCTGCCAACTGCATTTGCCGGGTTTCGCAGACTCTTGATTTTTAACCCCTATTCTTTAAATTTAAGAGTTGTTGCAGGTCAGGTTAGTTTCAGTTGTTCATGGTTTACTTGTGTCACTGTGTGATGAATAAAGTGTCATATATATGCCTGAACGAATTGGTGAATGTCTGTGTGTGATGAGAGTGATAAATGAACGAAGAATTGTGCAATGCATGGATGGCATTTTGTGTTTGGGCAGACTTCTGATAATATAATATTTTTTGCAGTTTGCAGCAAAAGATAAAATTATTATCTGAACTTGATCGGTCAATTCAACTTTATCCATTAGCTGTATATGAAATATCAGGAGGATGCATAACACACTGTCAATCATTTTGCAATTGTTAAAAAAAAAGTGAGTTTATGAATTCAGAATCAGATTGCTAAGACTGTGTAGTGCTATTTGGCAGAATATATTAATCTGTGAAGAATCACTTTGATCTTAATTTGAGCATTGAATGAACTACTGTATAGCTAATATCTCCTTGTAATCTTGCAAGAATGAGCACTGAAGATGTACTGATTCATAGAGTAGGCTTAACTCTCACTCACTGATGCATATAAAAAACTAAATAAGCACACGCACAAGACTCAGTATTCACTGCTCACAAAATCAATGCATAAAATAAACTGTACACACAGACAAATGTAAGTGTAAAGTTTCAGTTGATTAATCACTAGTACAGTAATAACCAACAGTTAAACAAAACACACAGACCAGCACAAAAAGTGAACAACAGTGATGTGCACCATTATACAACACTCAGTATATGAAATATATCTTGGCAAACAGATTCAAGCCTGCCATATCACATACTGACTAAACACAGACATTCCAGGTACTATGGCTCTGTGGTGGTGACCACAAACTAAACAGTTCCAGCTAGCAGCAGATATTTGGTCAGTCACAATGGCTCACACCTGCATAGATGAGCACAGCTATAACTGAACTGTGAACAGTCACACATATATTATAGCACACTCACACATATACTAAATAACCTCTGCTCATGTCTTTCAGTATTGGCGTTAACCGCTAATTACCGGTATTTTACCGGTTGAAACGAGAAAATACCGGAACAAAATTGGCTGCCGGTATGACCGACGAGGTTGATTTTTAGAACTACCGGGTTTTTTTTCGCTGGTTAAAAAATAAAATCAGTACTCTGAGTTGGACTCTTACTGGTTCCAACGACCTGCCTACCGTTTTTTTCTGGACTGTTTGCATCATTAAAGTTTGCGTACCGGTTTGAAAAAATACTAGCGCCATCACTGGTCTTTACTCAAATCGGATAATGAATTTTGGAATTTACCCATTAGTATCACTAATACATTGATCCACAGCTGCATTCATATAACCAGTGAACAAAAAAGTGCAACAGGGCTTATTTGTGCCCTATGATGTTCAGGTGAATACCACTATCCCAGATGCCTTTAGAAACAGATGTGAAAAAAAAGTTTATGATTTTCTCAAGAAAACACAAATGACTGTAGTATTATGCAGTACTTGTAGAAAGAAAAGTACGCATTCATATCAAGTTAGGACACGTCTACCTCAGTGTGAGCATGCCTGCATAAAACAAAAAGCTTTGGATTTGACTAAAAGAACAAGAACAAACATGCATGTTTAGACACGACGTTGTTCCTGAAGCTGCAAAGCGCAAAGCACACAGACAATATGACTGTGGCCTGCTAACCATCCATCGCTTTCTCCTCTCAACATCTTTGGAAAACTTAAATCCCTTTGCTTTGTTGCAGTTCACTACACAACACTTGTTCGGCATTCTTCCGCAAAATATTATCTCTGCCGCTGTGTTCCGGTCAGTGACACGACTGTGTTACCCTTCCGCAGCGAAGCGAAATTGCGGTCGCGCCGCTGGAGCACAGGCCTGATTCTCGTGCGCCACCTAGCGGTAAACCCGGAGAAGCGTGTTTCCAGCAGAAGCGCTCATTATTGAGAATGTTGCCTCTGATCCCCTCCAGTTCGCCTACCAGGCCAACCGGTCTGTGGACAACGCTGTCGCCGTTGCCCTCCACTTCATCCTCCAGCACCTCGAGACCCCCAACTCCTATGCCCGCCTCCTCTTTGTGGACTACTCCTCGGCCTTTAACACCATTATCCCCCAAAACCTGTATGACAAGCTCCTCCTCTTTGACCTTGCCCCTTCCCTCTGCCTGTGGCTCCTTGACTTCCTCCTTCAGCGCCCCCAGACAGTCAAGGTCAACGGCCTCCTCTCCAAGACGCTGGTCCTGAGCACCGGAGCACCCCAGGGGTGCGTCCTCTCACCGCTGCTCTACTGCCTCTTCACCAACGACTGCGTCGCCTCTCATGACTCAGTTCAGCTGGTGAAGTTCGCTGACGACACCACAGCCGAAGGTCTCATCACCGGCGGTGATGAGACCGTGTACCGCCAGGAGGTCGACTGTCTGGTGTCGTGGTGCGACAACAACAATCTCCTGCTGAACGCCACCAAGACCAAGGAGATGGTGGTGAACTTTCGCAGGAAAAAAGGCCCTGTGGCTCCACTGATCATCAACGGCGATCCCATCGAGATGGTGGACTTTTTCAAGTTCTTGGGCACCACCATCTCCAACGACCTGTGCTGGGATGATAACGTTGACGCCATCGTCAAGCGAGTGCGGCAACGCCTCTACTTCTTGCGCCAGCACAAGAAGTTCCGCCTCAGCCAGGTCATCCTGGTCCAGTTCTACAGGGCCGTGGTGGAGAGCATCTTGACATTCTCCATCACAGTGTGGTACGGCAACACCTCCCAGCTGCTCTAGAACAAGCTGGAGCGTGTGGTGCGCACTGCTAGCAGGATCGTCGGCTGTGAGCTGCCCTCCCTAGCATCCCTCTATGCCAAGCGCATGCTGTCCAGAGCCCAGAAAATTGTGGCTGACGAGTCCCACCCTGGCCATCCCCTCTTCGAGCGCCTGCCCTCAGGTCGTCGATTCCGATCCCTGGGGGCACGCACTCGACGTCTCCAGACCTCTTTCTTCCCCCAAGCTGTTTCCTCCCTTAACGCATCCCATCCCTCAGTTGGGCAGCTTCGCAGTCGGTGATCCTGCTGGCGGTGAGCTCACCACATCCTGTGACTCAGTGTTAGGTAGTGGTGGTGGTGGTGGGGAGGGGGGGGGGGTTGAGTGGGACTTTGATGTGTGATTACTGATTTCCAAATGTTCAACATTTTCTTTAGCTGCATTATTTTAGTAATTCATGAGTTGGTGGGTGGAGGGGATGGGCTAGTTCTAACTATGCATTAGATTATAATAAAATTGTATTCTGTGTAGACCCTTCCACCAGCATCTTAGACCACTCTTTGCACATTTTCTTTTAATAGATGATTGTCATTTGTTTTACCTCATGTCTGCCCTGCGTGTGATGGTGTGATCGTGACTGCTGTAGTGTGGGCGTGTGTGTGTTGGTGTGTATGTCAGTGTATGTGTGGGCGTGTGTGTGTGTGTGTCAGTGTGTGTGTGGGTGTGTGTGTGTGCGTGATTTTACCAACACTACGCGAAATTCCTTGTGCTTTAAATGTTTTTTAATGTCACTTGGCTCAATAAATACTGTATTCTGTATTCTCTGATTTTAAACAAGTTGTATTGGTTCATAATATAAAATATCAGTTGGTGTGACTGAAATTTGGGAACCCCGATGTCTTAAGCAGTCATTGTCAAACTGAAAATAGGGAAGACGAGATACAGGTTTTTTTTATTTCATTGTGTAAGTAGAGATAAAAGTCTTTCATTTTATACCAGAAACCATCCTGACCTCAGGTCAAATGAGTTCGGCTTATTCTCTCCCTGACAGGATGTCTTGAGTTTCCTTGTCTGGCAAGGAAACCGATTTTATTTTTTAAACATATTTAGAGCTTTTTGTAATGTGTTATGGATGTAAGCAGATTCGCGATCGTCGATAATGGTTTTTCATGGTGTTTTGTAATTATTAAATTACAGAGGAATTTTTATTTTAGACAGTTTCAAGCGAGCTATTTTTTGCGGATGTATTTACTGTGCAAACAACTCTAAATATGGCATAAGTGTCACGTGATAATCAACCGTTTGGTTTCGGCCCTCGCTGGAGCAGACGATTTTTTTGACAGTGATGCAACCATATATTACGGTCTCCTTCCGGCAGCAGTCCCAACATTTCGACTTATTTTGACCTTAGAACGATGTCTTTATCATAACTGTGAAGAACAGAACGGAGATCACTGTCGAAGTCGGCCAATCTGCAATCATTTTCGTCTCGCGAACACTGCTCGTGAACAACATATGGGAGATCACTCTGTATTCTTCTTTTGATAGATTCGCGTAGGACTTTCGCGTTCGGTCAGAGAGACAACTGGCGATAGCCGTGGAGCGAGGATTATCAGAATGACCAGAAACATCTCTGCGCTGTTCATTTTACAGTAACTAAAAGCGAAATACTAATTCTCTATGATTTTTAGACAAACTGTAAGTGTGTTTGGTGCTTGAATTATAACTTAGGAACTGCTGTACATGTACGTTTATGAAGTGTGTTCGTGAAATGCTTGCAATATGCTATTATATGTTTGTTTGATTGTGCCGCTAAACGATGCTCGTTAGCTACGTTCAAATCAAATTGATGGACATTTTGGTCAAGCAAACTTCAACGAAGAACAGACTATGGGATTGCATTTCCGCTTGGTAGCATACAAATTAATGAAGGAGTTTGGTCATTAAAATCTCAAAATTCGAAATAAAATGAAAATTTTAGTTATCGATCTAACAAAAGAGCCATCTTTTTCTTAATCATTTCCTGAATCCCAAAATATATAGATATGTCATGTTTACTCTAAAAATATTATACTCACAATTACCGGAAATAGGTAAATTAATTAGGCACTACGTTCGCGTACTTCGCGGAGCTGGAGACGAGCTGGACCCATCTCAGTCTTCAGGTTTCCGCTCGTGAAGCCTTAATTTATCACCGAATGCCAATGAGAAGGCTGAAGCGAACAGTAGATTTTGAAAAGTTCCCTGTAAACAATTTGTGGCTTTTTTTGTTCAATATTAAATTGTGTTTTTGTGTATAGCTTTATCGTTCACCATCCCGGGATAATGGTTGCCTGTCGTGATTTAGAAAAAGCCGTTTAGTCGTACGATATATTATATGTGTGAATTCAAGCTACTTGACGTATAAATGACGGTCGCTTGCATTTGACCTCACGACAGCCGTTCCAAAAACGTTTTCGTTGTATGTTCCTGTGCACGAAAGCTATATCAAAAGTTGGAACATTTTTCGTTTCTCTTTGGCTAGAAAAAGCCGGCACCGTAGATGACGGTTATAGAACCCCCAATTAAGTCTATTTATACTCGTAGTTGCCTCTTCATTAGACACAGACGCACCTCAGCAGTAAACAAAGCACTGTACATAAAATAAAACCAAGGGATATTCGTATGTAAAATGGCCTAAAATGATAGTGCATGTGATCAGAAAGAGATTGCCTATATTTTTAAAATAAATTTCTTCTCAGACATTTGTTTCGGTCGATGTCCTTGACGACGTCATATCCGGCTTTTTGCGAAAGTTAATGCGGCGCTGTAACGATCTCATTTTTCAACGAAATTGATCGAAAGTTTCATATTTGACTAAGTCAGGACTTTGGGATTGAGTTTGTTCATTAAAATGTTCAAATTGTAATCAACTTAAAATGCTAGTAATAGATCCAAAAGTGGTTGCATTGTATTCCGTAATATTTGCTGAATACAAAAATATATAGATATGTCATGTCATGTTAAATCCGAAAATATGCTCACAATTAAGGAGCGTTTTTTAATTAGGTACTGCGTTAAACTCGCATACTTCACGGAGACGAGCGTGAACCGTCTCGGTCTTCGGGTTTCGGCTAGTCAAGCCTTACTAGCCGCGGTGATGACTGGCTTTTAGTGTTGATCTTTTAGTTTCAGGCCGACAGATTGATTAACATTTGTTATATCGCTTCACGCGACTTCTTTTTACATTTAGTCAAGTTTTGACTAAATGTTTTAACATAGTGGGGGGAATCGAGACGAGGGTCGTGGTGTATGTGCGAGTGTCTGTCTGTGTGTGTGTGTGTGTGTAGAGCGATTCAGACTAAACTACTGGACCGATCTTTATGAAATTTGACATGAGAGTTCCTGGGTATGAAATCCCCGAACTTTTTTTTTCATTTTTTTGATAAATGTCTTCGATGACGTCATATCCGGCTTTTCGTGAAAGTTGAGGCGGCACTGTCACGCCCTCATTTTTCAACCAAATTGGTTGAAATTTTGGTCAAGTAATCTTCGACAAAGCCCGGACTTCGGTATTGCATTTCAGCTTGGTGGCTAAAAAATTAATTAATGACTTTGGTCATTAAAAATCTGAAAATTGTAAAAAAAAAAAAATTTATAAAACGATCCAAGTTTACGTTTATTTTATTCTCCATTATTTGCTGATTCCAAAAACATATAAATATGTTATATTCGGATTAAAAACAAGCTCTGAAAATTAAATATATAAAAATTATTATCAAAATTAAATTTTCCAAATCAATTTAAAAACACTTTTATCTTATTCCTTGTCGGTTCCTGATTCCAAAAACATATAGATATGATATGTTTGGATTAAAAACACGCTCAGAAAGTTAAAACGAAGAGAGGTACAGAAAAGCGTGCTATCCTTCTCAGCGCAACTACTACCCCGCTCTTCTTGTCAATTCCACTGGCACTGCCTTTGCCACGGGCGGTGGAGTGACGATGCTGCGAGTATACGGTCTTGCTGCGTTGCGTTGCGTTCAGTTTCATTCTGTGAGTTCGACAGCTACTTGACTAAATGTTGTATTTTCGCCTTACGCGACTTGTTTGTTGTTGCTGTTGCTGTTTTTGTTTTGTTTGTTTTTTGTCATGCCTAATGCTTGCATATCATACATAAGATATTCGTGGTGTGTGCTGCCATAACCTCGTACTGTGTCCTTTTAATTTTAATCTGCGACAGTGTACTGTGGCGGGTAAGATCACATAAAAAAAACATTGTTTGAAAGGAGCCCATTGAAAAGTGAGACGGAGAATGGGGTCCACTGAAAAATCGACAATGCCCCGAAAATAGAAACTTATTTTCACGATGGGAACTCGGAAAGATTGACATTCCCGTGAAAGGTTCAATTTCAAGCTTTACAGAGAACAGAAAAAGAACTCTGTTCATGCTGGCGTCCTTTCACGTTCACGCAAACAAACGGTTCGGAAGACTCTGCTTTGTGCTTCTTCGTGTATCTGCATCCAAATGTAGTCGCGGCAGAATATTAAAAAGTACAAATGTGTGTGTGTGTGTGTGTGTGTGTGTGTGTGTGTGTGTTTGTGTGTGTGTGTGTGTGTGTTTGTGTGTGTGTGTGTATGTGTGGGTGTGGGTGTGTGTGTGTGTGTGTGTGTGTGTGTGTGTGTGTGTAAGCGAAAGAGAGTGTGAGAGAAGGAGAGGTATAGCGAGAGAGAAAGAGAGAGAGACTTCGACTATACTTGTTCTCGTGAAAATATTGGGCCTATCGCTACGCTGGAACACGATAGCAGATAAATGCCTTACCCGTCCCATGTATCGTACAGATTATGAACGTTCAAAACAATCATTTTAACGTACTTACAATTTTCGGGAAGTTGTGTCGCATGGCCGTGGTCCGTGTTTTCGCAGATTTCATCGATTCCGTTTTCTGTGGCATCTGCAAAAAAAAAAGGTGTCACCATTTTAGCTGCTGTTTTGGGGTTGTTGGTTTTTTTGCTCTTGTGATTGTTGTTTTACATCGACATAAAAACAGAATTATCTACCCGTCATCATAAAACAAATCAAAATAAAACAAAACAAAACTTTGCAAATGCGTTTAGTCGCAGACGGTTGTCGGGTGGCTGTTTAAAACCAGTTATGGGAACTAAGAGGACAATCATTCCCCTACCCCATGCAATGAAAAGTGTGATTGTACAAAAGGATATAATTTATCCAATGGAATGAAAAACACAGACATCCTCCCAAACCCACTTCACAAAAGCAAAATTCCATTCGCTTAATTATATCCCGCATAGTTATATCTGGTCTGGGTGGCCGAGTGGTAACGCACTTGCGCTCGGAATCGAGAGGTTGCGTGTTCGACCCTGGGTCGGGCCGCTATTTTCTCCCCCCTTTCCTAACCTAGATGGTGGGTTCAAGTGCTAGTCTTTCGGATGAGACGAAAAACCGAGGTCCCTTCGTGTACACTATATTGGGGTGTGCACGTTAAAGATCCCACGATTGACAAAAGGGTCTTTCCTGGCAAAATTGTATAGGCATAGATAAAAATGTCCATCAAATACCCGTGTGACTTGGAATAAAGGCCGCGAAAGGTGAACATTCGCCTAACAGGCTTGAGGTTTGCTGGTCGATGTGAATGCGTGATATATTGTGTAAAAAATTCCATCTCACACGGCATAAAGCGCTTTGAACTTCGGATAAGGCGCTATATAAATAAAGAGAATAATAAAGAGAATAATAATAATATCGGTTGAAGGGGCGTTAAAAAAACAAAACCAACCAACCATCGTTTTAATCGACAGAAACATTTGTTTGTTTGTTTGCTTAACGCCCAGCCGACCACGAAGGGCCATATCAGGGCGGTGCTGCTTTGACAAAAAGCGTGCGCCACACACAAGAGAGAAGTCGCAGCACAGGCTTCATGTCTCACCCAGTCACATTATTCTGATACCGGACCAACCAGTCCTAGCACTAACCCCATAATGCCAGACGCCAGGCGGAGCAGCCACTAGATTGCCAATTTTAAAGTCTTAGGTATGACCCGGCCGGGGTTTGAACCCACGACCTCCCGATCACAGGGCGGACGCCTTACCACTAGGCCACCGTGCCGGTGACAGAAACATCAAAACAGCCAAAAGGGAACAGGTTCTACATGTAAGTCAAAAATAAACACGATCAATTTGCTATCCTAAACATTCAGTTTTGTCATTATTTTCATTCATAAACAGCTGGGAAACAAAAAACCACATTTATATATGTGACAAATCGAAATGGTGAATGGGTTTAAGCCAATCAGGCTGATTATTTGATAAGTGGAACCATCGCGGCTTTGGATTCGTGTTTCCAAGGACAATGATTGTAAGCATTCACTCTCAAAGACCCAATCAATGTTGATAAATACCGCGGTGACTCATGATCAATTTGCAACCTATCTCTGTAATCGCAAAATGCACACCAAAAAGTCATAAAACACTTAAAAGAAAAGGCATATATGCCAAAAACTTACTGAACTCTCAAATACGATGTCGGCTCTCTACCTTATTAGACTGGAAGAAAATCGACGACCAGGTTACGTTTGACGTCACAGACAAGTATGGCGTATTATCTCGAACTTCTGACGTGCTTTGGGGCCCTGAATTGCATTCTGAAAATCACGTTTAGAATAGGGATCCCCGTCTATTATTGTGCTTACATTTGCTCTTCCAAAAGGATGACAAAAACGATGTTTGGTGGCTTGTTATGAGACCAGCATTTTGGGGGGAGCCTTCTGTTTCCATCTTTATCAAATTCGGCCTTTGGCCTTGGTCGATAAAGATGGAACAGATGACAATATGCTCCCCTCGGACCAACAAAAAAAGGTGGTCTGTCAACAAGCCATCAAACCTCTTATATTGTTCTCTTTTCCGAAGATGTTTCTTTTGTGAATGCGATTTTTGAGGGTGTCTGTGTTTTCCGATACACTGTATGGAAACAGCCCAATGTATGATCTGAATATAGTAGGGGAACAGGGCTCCCTATAGCGCGCGTCCCTGCGTCCTATAGGGGAAGGGAGGGCAAGTCGACCCCTCTAACAAATGCAGCTTATACCTCTCGTCTTTTTAAAAAAAAGATTGTTTTTGTTGTAAAACCTGGTGTTTTCTTTCGTGTAAGCGTTGTGTGGAATATGAACGATCCAACTGGCACGGTTTTTAAATAAAATATAAAAGAAAAAAATCCTGAAGCATGGACGACTTGCCCTCCATGGAGGGCAACTCGTCCATGGGGGGCGGGTAATTCGTCCAGGTGGAAAAGGTTGTTCATATTACCCAATAGCATCACCTCGACATATGAAATTGACTGAAGTAACTTTTCTGTGTCAGTTTTGTTAATCGGAAGTGAGAATGACGTCATAATGAGTCGGCCTACGTCAGAAGTCGATCGACGTCTTGGCTATGCAGGGAGGGTGAGTATTTGAAGGGATAGATGTTCAAACATCTATACTTATTAGTTGCTCTGGTTCAAAGCGAAGCAAATGGGAAAATATATTTACAAATTGGACTTGTAATTGATTTGTGTCGCCCATTTCAGGTTGCGTGAACGTGAAATAGTTTAATAGGCCTACTAGTATACGCGCACTTCCAATGACGGGAAAGCGCACCCCCCCTCTCTCTCTGTCTCTCTCTGTCTCTCTCTGTCTCTCTGTCTCTCTGTCTCTCTCTCTCTCTCTCTCTCTCTCTCTCTCTCTCTCTCTCTCTCTCTCTCTCTCTCTCTCTCTTAATTAATTAATCAACACACAACTTCGAATATTATTTTTTTTAAGGCTACGTTCACTTTTATTTCAAATACATACAAAGAACTTTTACGGGTTCTTCATCTGACACTATTTCTTGGAGATTAAAGAGTCTACACAGACGAGAGAGTGATATGGACCCATAGTCGGGTATTGTGACCCGGGTCGAGTTACACGACAAAGGGGGGGACGAATTACCCGATCATGGTACTCGCTGAACATTGCTATTTACCATTGTTCCTGGGATAGCCTGAGATCTATAACTTTCGACTAGTTGTTATGAAAGCCAAAGCTTTTTTGCAGATCTGGTGCATTTTACGAATCAGCGGCTCCCATGCACTGACTGTTGTTTTTTTCGTGCAACAATTTTAGAGTGGAAACCATCAAAATTGACAAAGACTTACCGCTTTGCTGGGCCCGTTTATTTCGACATTTTTTTTTCTTCAACTGATTCAGGTTGGGTAACTCTGGCTTATGAAATCGATGATAATCACCCCTGCAGTGTCATGTTCTCAAAATCGAGGGGGGACGACATACCCGAGGGGGTCGACTTGCCCTCCCTTCCCCTACGCACTAGAAGCCGAAAACACGTATTAGAAATATATGGAGGGAGTCCCTGGACGCACTAGATTTTAAAAGAGCGGGTCCTAGAACGCACTACATTTCCTCTATCGTGTGTACCGTAGATACCATTTTCAGACTGCAATCGACACTTTGCAGTACACTATACGTGACCACATTGTTGTGTAAGTACACAGGGACTGTTCGGCTTTTGGACCCTTGGGACCCTCTAAAATTTAAAAGTGGGAGTCCCGGGACGCACTAGGAGGGGTGTCCGTGGGGAGCCCTGGGGAATGAATGTTCTTTGTATCCCCATAACTGGTTTGAAAATAAATGGCTCCGTCACAAAGTTCTGCACTCAAACGCAACTGCCTATTTTTTCATAACGTATAGTACAGCTTCATCGTTAGGTACAAATGACAACGTGTAAATATGTTTTTTTCCATTTGACAAAAGTGACATAAGAAAAACATCTTGTAGCAAATGCGGTAACAATTGATCAATGGTCGTTTGTTTGGTTGAATATGACGTGTTTCAGGGCTGGATCGTGTGTGTGTGTGTGTGTGTGTGTGTGTGTGTCTGTGTGTGTCTGTGTGTGTCTGTGTGTGTGTCTGTGTGTGTCTGTGTGTGTCTGTGTGAGTGTGTGTCTGTGTGTGTGTTTTGGTGGGAGGGGGGGTGCTTGGGTGCCTGATCCCGCTCCCCCCCCCCCCCGGAAAGTGATATAACAAGGTTCAGTTTACCTTTCACTGTGAGATTGCATGGCTCTGCGGGTCCCATTCCGGGAATGAGGTGACACACGTACAGTCCAGAAATATGTTGTGTTGCATTTGCAAACTCCAGCGTCACACAGTCGCGGTTGATGTTGTATTCAGCTTCGGCACTGCACTTGCAGTTCGGTTCGTCATATTGAATCAAGTTGCAGGACAACATTTCTTCTGTGAAACATAATGACAGTGGTAAATTAATGTACTATGTAGTCACCTGGAAGGACATGCTTACTCGTGTGTTAAATATTCTGGTCCAAGCCCATACAACACTAAACGAACATTGATCTGTAACAGAAACGTTAAAACTCCAAACTAAGTCATAAAAAAGAAATTCAAGGTACACTGGCAGCCAAACTTAAAAAAAAAAGTCTCAAATTTCTCCATTCGTGCCACGCACGCACTTTGTTTGGCTTTTGTTACTTATGTCATACCAGGAATATCTTAAAATTAGTCACTAAATGTTCGATTATTCTATTTCAAAAGTTGGTTATCTTTGAGAAATGGGATTTCTCCATGCAACGTCTTTCTTTCCGTTTCCGTCCTGCTTATAGCCCCTGAGAGCGGTGAATCTTCAATGCATTGGCTAATTAACAAAGATTTAAAAAGTACCAAGATCTGCACGGGTTTCATTTGCTAACGTTATAGATGATTACCAGCACTTAAACAATAAGTTGATGAAAGAATCGAGAAAGAGAAGCTTGCATAATAAAACCTATTTAAAATGGTTTAATCAATCAGCACAGTTGCATGGCATTTTTGAGGTTATTGCAAGTGTGTATAAAACAGCACAGCGATTATTCTTTAGACTTCTAAAGGTTAGATTCATCAGAAAAGGTATATAAAATTGCTTCTTCACAACTAAACTCAAACTCAAAAGTTAAGCAACCATTTTAAATAGCAATATAATATTTATCCCAATTTGATTATTTGGCTTTATTCAATAATACCCATGAAAAGTCTTGAAAGCAATGTTCAAATATTGCATTTCAGATTGAAAACACCAGGGTTGCAAGACTGTATATATTTAAAGTAAATGATTATTATCATGTTCAAATTTTGTTTTAACCAGTCATGTGCTGGAGAGCTATACGTTTGCTTATGTGTTCTTCACATTTAGATTCAAATATACCTTTTGTTTGTTCAACTGTCCCTTCATGATACTTGTAGCGCTCAATGATGAAGTTGCGTCTTTCGATTGTGAGGTCAACGTGGAAAAAACATTTTACATTTACAGATTGGCCGATGACTGCGGTTCCTGCCTCACAACTGACGACATTGCTGTTTGTTCCTTCATCGGGTGTATGTTGGAGATCATTGGTGGAGACGAAAATTGTTGCAATGATAAACAAACCACGTAGCTCCATTCAATGTTCGTTTGTTTCTCATTACTGTTCTTGGCGACATCTGAACCTGTTAGATGGAATATAAATAAGTCGTGTAAAGCGAAATCAACACATTTAGTCACCTTTTCGGCCTCATGGAATGAATATTAACGCGCTGCATTTGTACCGCACCTATACCAGTAAATCATAGGTCAGCCAAAACACTGTCTTGGTAACACAAACCAAATAAACGTTATTTGAATAAAACATTTTCGGGTAACCATACCGAAGACCGAGACAGGTCACGCTCGCCGCCGCGAAGAACGCGTCAGTAGTACTTACTGAACCTATTTTCTTTCAGTCTGAGCACATTTTTAGAGTAAACATGACATATCTATTATATTTTTTAATTCAGGAGAAGTTGAGAAATACAATGCCATCATTTTTAAATTTGTTTGCGAAAAATCGATTTCAATGACAACTACTCATAAATGAATTTGTAAGCCTCGAAGCAGAAATGCAATACCAAAGTCCGGGCTTCGTCGAAGATTACTTGACCACAATTTCAACCAATTTGCTTAAAAAATGAAGGCGTGACAGTGCCGCCTCAACTTTCACAAAAAGCCGGATATGACGTCATCAAAGACATTCATCGAAAAGAAAGTGTGGGGATATCATACCCAAGAACTTTCATGTGAAATTTCATGAAGATCAGTCCAGTAGTTTTCTCTGATTCGCTTTACACATACACATACACACACACACACACACACACACACACACACACACACACACACACACACACACACACACACACACACACACACACACACACATACATTCTTTATTCTTAATTTGGTGTTTAACGTCGTTTTCAACCGTTCAAGGTTATATCGCGACGGAGGGAAGGGATAGAGCCACTTGTCAATTGTTTCTTGTTCGCAAAAGCACTAATCAAAAATTTGCTCCAGGGGCTGGCAACGCAGTACAATATATTACCTTACTGGGAGAATGCAAGTTTCCAGTACAAAGGACTTAACATTTCTTACATACTGCTTGACTAAAATCTTTACAAACATTGACTATATTCTATACAAGAAACACTTAACAAGGGTAAAAGGAGAAACAGAATCCGTTAGTCGCCTCTTACGACATGCTGGGGAGCATCGGGTAAATTCTTTCTCGTCCCAACCAATATGGGACTCCCCCTAACAAAACTTGACTAAATGTAAAAAGGAGAAGAAGAAAACTTTAAAAAAGTTTAAAATAAAAATAAAAATAGTGGTCTGATTGCTGCTAAATTTTGTTGAATTAAAAGCACAGCAACAAATGCACAGTTTTACAATAAAGGAGAACATTTAAGTGCCAAAGCTTAAAGGGGTTCAAATGAGCTATATAAACTCTGCAAAAACATTATTGCACCTAATTTTGTACCCCAACTAAAACATTTATTGCCCTGTCATTTCATTCAAACTTTATATGCCATTAAAGGCCCTCCACTTGGCTATCTGACCCAGTTTTTGGAACAAAGATTTCGGTTAATGTGTCACGTGACCGCCACCGTAGTAGGGGTACCCCCGAAATCGACCTGACAAAAACGTCAGGTACCAATTAAAAAATCGACAAAAATCAGAATAGGCGCCACGTAGCAAAGTTTACGTACGAGGAGAAAGCAAAATTAATTATCTATCCAGAACAGGTTGTTTTGTTTTGCTATCTTGCGTATCTCTTGTGTTATATAATTTCTACTGATGCAGGTGTGGAGCACATGAGCAGTAGAAAACGAGAGGTTTCTGCGTCCAATTTGTGGGGTACCATGACAAAAAGCGCTGTATTTCAGCAATGACTAAATGGATTGCTTCAAACCTTTCCGGATCTCAAGTCTACATACGAAGTAAAGTCAACTTAGAAAGTGCCAAAACTCGTACTTATGAGTCAATCCCCGACTGTTGAATTTTGTTTTGAAAGGCATTTAAGTCAGACCATTTAACAAACAAACGTTAAACTTTGTGCAGTTATCCTCCCATATTTCAAGCCAATGTACCCCAAATATGACGTATTTTGTTGAACAAATTCAGGAGTTCTTAGTATTTTACTGGGTTGCCTTTTTTAGGGGGTCAACCTGAACTATAAATCATTTTACAACATTTGTGTTCATTCCAACTTGTACCATATCTCATGAGAGGTGTCTAAGTATGCAAAATACACACACATTTTTAAACTTTTGTTCTCTCTCAATAAACCTTTGCCAGAAACCTGCATTTTATTTAAAATAAATCTAACTGTCTCCTCGGTACACGTGTGATGAACAAATGATCGCAGATGCAATTTTCATTTGCAATCCCCATGCGTTTTAGCCACGGTCCTCAGTTGCATATAGGTCTTTCTTTTCTTTATTTGGTATTTAACGTCGTTTTTAACCATTCAAGGTGTCAGATATGACATTTATGGGTTTTATGTATGAACATGAATGTAATATGAGTACTTAATTAATGATGAAATGATGATGTTATTAGTATGCATTAATTGACTCGTATCGCGAAAAACATTATTATTGATTCGCATGCCTGTTGGACCATGATTATGAGGCCTGTACTGTTACCTGTAGAGCCGAGTCTCCACGCACTCACGTGCAACAGGTGAAAAACCTGAATGTCCATTTTTTGTAAGGTGAGCTGTTAGACTTGTGTCGCCAGTCACCTAAGCTGTTAGCTTCACTTGCCCATTGAACATGTAAGCGGCAAGTCGGGGAAGATTCTTTGCTCGCGTGCTCAGGTAAACTATTTTTCATGATATGTTTTCGCTAAGGAACACTAGTATGTTTATGAATAGGCATTCTTAATATTCGCTGCTATGTTAACTTAAGTGTTCATTGTACTAGTTCTTAATCTGGATATTCTGAATAGTTGTTTAATGTGTGGATAAATAACTCGGACATGGATGGGAATTGATATTAGTATTGACAGTAGTTATTTAAGAATTCGTGTGTGTGTGTGGTTGAATGTAGAGTGTAATTACAGCCCAGGGTGAATGATGAGTGAATTACTGTGTGTGTTATGCCTATGGAATACTGACTCAAGAATTACTTTCACAGGAGTCTTCCCAGAGACAGAAGATGGAATTCGCGAGAGCTTGTTTGACCATTCAAGCAGACGCATGAAGAGACGAAGATGCACGAAGCAGAGCGACGTGATCTACTAACCGGACTTTACGGACCACGCCAGGAGTCGCCGCGTCGGCTGGGTGATGGAGAAACAGATGAACTACACTACGCTGTTCTGGTGATGGGGTAACACATTAATTTACTCATCTAGAACCCTGGGCGTATTGTGTATATGTGTGTGAATCCTGAACGTTGATATATGTACATGCTTTACCAGTGAGCTATATAAACATATTGAGCTCCACGTATTTTCTTTTATTGTTGGAATGAATCGGAGGAGAATAACGAATGCGTATAAATGATTAGTAGCCTTCTGACTGACAGTCGGTATTGTAAATAATTCATTCCTGACACAAGGTTATATCGCGACGGAGGGAAGGGGGGAGATGGGATAGAGCCACTTGTCAATTGTTTCTTGTTCACAAAAGCACTAATCAAAAATTTGCTCCAGGGGCTTGCAACGTAGTACAATATATTACCTTACTGGGAGAATGCAAGTTTCCAGTACAAAGGACTTAACATTTCTTACATACTGCTTGACTAAAATCTGTACAAACATTGACTATATTCTATACAAGAAACATTTAACAAGGGTAAAAGGAGAAACAGAATCCGTTAGTCGCCTCTTACGACATGCTGGGGAGCATCGGGTAAATTCTTTCTCGTCCCAACCAATATGGGACTCCCCCTAACCCGCGGGGGGCAGTTGCATATAGGTGCAGAGGTACAATTACGGTGATGGTCTATTAAAGGGAGTTAACACTTTAACATTTCATTGAACACAAGGCTTGCGATACTGAGTTACTCCCCTCTTTTATTGCTCTTGTTTAAATGTACACTTTGTATTTGGTTACATGTGTGATGTTTTTCTCCTGTTTAATTTAGTATAGAATAATTAAATGCTTCTCTTTTCTTGATCCAAACGCTAGCTCAGTTGGTAGAGCACTGCCAGTGGACTTGTGATCGTAAGGTCGCAGATTTGAATCCGGGCCGGGATGGACGCGGGACAACTTTATGTGCAGACCCAGAGATGGTAGCCATATACCACCCCTGTGTCACCACAGTGACCTCGGTTATTCTGCCATAAGATCAGATGGCTGATAAGCTTACCACCTAAACACGCATACACTCGTGAATCTCATCAAAAGCCGCCGTCGCGATATAACCTTGAATGGTTGAAAACGACGTTAAACACCAAATAAAGAAAGAAAGAAAGATCAAAAGCCGTGAGGGCGTAAAACTCAAATTATCACATAACCCATATCATGTCCTTAGAGAGGCGAACTATTTAGCCTGTAGGACATTAAAGGCCCAGTCTGCCTCCAATGGTTTACAGAACGATTTAAATCTTCTCACGAAAAAAGCAGTTCTAACCTTATGGAACACGCTTGCAATAGCATTTAACAGCATTAAATGACACAGTTCGTTTTAATGACTATTTAGCTTGCGTAAACCACACACCAGATTTCGTGGTTTATGTTACCCCTGAGCCATCGTGAACCCGTGTCACACACTTTCCTTTTTTCACAATTTAGTCGTCAGTTTGTGATTTCAATACGACTCGCTGTATCTGCAATAGCACGTAATTGACATGTGTTCCACTGAATCTAAAATGCAACAAACGAATGCGAGTCACACGAACTTATCGGCCGCGGTAGATTTAAAAAAAAGCATCGACATGCAGAAAGTTCGTCTGCTTTAGAAACAAGACCTTGCGTGACGTGCTTCCGGCCTCCCTTTTTTAAAACTTTCAAAACTTCGATTTGTACTGATCTTGTCTTGATGAAATTTTTTTATGATTTAAGAATGTTTGTGTTACAAGCTGTCAATTCATTACTGTATTTAGATTTTTAAATGTAGTTCTAGTGCTAGGAGGCGTCCGATTGTCTGTGAGACAATCCGGCTGGCCACGCAAAAATAAATTCTTTGAAAAATACTCGCTCTTTACGGAGGGCACCTAGGATGTTCTCAAGCAGAGAGTGTTTAAACGAAAGGGTCTTTGTACTGTTTGTAAAAGCCTGACAGTGTCTGTGACCAGAAACTGATGGTTTACGGGAAGCTGAGTGTGCCTTTAAAACGTTAATCACCAAATAAAGAAAGAAAGAAAGTGTTAATTCACAGATCAAGCTTTGTTGTCAGAAAATGTTGCTGAGTTCTCTTTGATGATGAACATACCTACGTTACCTACGTACACCATCAACAAGTATATCAGAAGCTGAGCAGTTTATTCCTATTAAAGGATATATAGGTTACACACTCCAAGTTCTGAATATCTTGCATATTTTCCCAAGGGTCGATTTTCAGGTATTACATACCTGAAAATCTACCCGAGGGAAAATATGCAAGATATTTATACCTGAAAATCTACCCGAGGAAAAATATGCAAGATATTCAGGACGAGGTGTGTAAGCTTTTTATCCCATTACTCAGACATTTTCATTAAAATTAAAAAATACTTTTTGACACGAACTCTACTCATGTGCGATTTTGTCTTTTTGGCAAACGCGCCATAAAACGTCTGCTTTTGTATTCAGTCATCTACATAGCTTAAGAAAACGAATAACAGTTATTTTTAGAGTGTTGAAATGAATTTGGAAATATTCTGCATTGTTGGCTTGTGGCTTTCGTCCTACCTGTCCCAGTCATGTTTCCGAGATTGCGCAGTTCAATGCATTTGATGCTGTGCAGTTACCGGCCGGTTTCAGTCGGTGACCCAAGTCGGTTGTCAGTGGCATTCGCCAAAAGACTGCGTGTGTGATTTTACAAGCGATGAGGATGATTGCTGAATTTGTGCTTATTCGAGCTGTTGTGCTTCAGTGTTCAAATTTGGATAACTTAGGCCTACTTCTTCAATCGTCATTTCGGTGAGCCTAACTTTGATGTCTGTCGTTCTCTTAGGCCAGTAAGTTATCTGTCTTGGGAAAACGGAGCACAACTGTCAAGTTGACCCACTTTTGGGTTTGAACATCCAACACGGTTGACATAATTTGGATTGCAAGTTGCATCAGCATTACGATTTCCCACAGAAACCACCTCATCAAATGCACTGTGCCTGCTGGAGATCAACACACTAACTTGACCTATTTGCAGACCCCCTGTACTGTACTGCAGTAGTTTTGTTCTGCTGGTCTATTCAATGTAGGTCAAAACTTGACAGTAAGATTAACCTAGATCTATCTGCCTGCATGACCTGAACCTAGACAACGTTGTTTACTTTAAAATTGAAAAATAACACACGCAAGATCCGACCTTCTTCGCCACCTTTTATTTTAACCGTATCTCCAACTTTGTAAGTGGCAATTTCCATGTTGTTGGTCAACTTGATTAGTAGCCGATAATTCTGTAGCAAACGACAGATCTGCAGCAGACGACAAATGGGACAGCCTTGTTCTGTTGAACCAGATTTAGCAATTAATGCTCTAAAAGCGATAGCAAATGAACAAAACTGTAAGTATACTGTTTTAGTTTAATTTATACTAGAGGAATACCCGGCTTCGCCGGTGTTTATCCACCAGTTTGTGCCCGGGGTCCACCTGAATATGCCCACCAAATTTGATGCTAAATATTTACGATATCACAAACAGAACTCTACAATCCACAGGTGTTGCCTTGCGAGCTATAAGGAGCTATAAATATCTCACAACTTTTAAGGCGAACAACTCTGCAGAGTCTGCTGTGAAGGGCGGCGGTAGTCTCCCTGTCACACCCGCCCCCGTTTGAATGAACCGAAACATGGACCCGCCAAGCGTAGGTCCCTCCCAGATTCGTGGAATGGGAACAGCACGAAAATGATTCAGTGACCGTAATGCCATTCCTGATCATATCATGTCGAGTCCCATCCATGTCGACGACGCCGAATGTAATTGAGTGCCGAAACACCACAATCACCTTTGGAGGCGAAGTCCACTCACACAGGATTGAGACATTTAGAGCTTATCCCTAAGCCCTTTTAAAACTGTTATGGCTTCTCAAAGGAAGGCCAGAACATACATACACACCAAAGCCGCCAGACCAAATCACAAACAGAACTGTGCAATCCATAGGTGTTGCCCACAGTGACACACACACACACACACACACACACACACACACACACACACACACACACACACACACACACACACACACACACACACACACACACACACACACACACACACACACACACACACACACACACACACAGAAGCCGTATATATATATAGATATATCTATATATATAGAGAGAGAGATAGATGTCAGTGTATTTTTCGCGTGGCTATAAACTGATTCGACCTTTGCACTTTTACCGTGAGGACAATTTAGGGGTGCAAGGACAGCGTTCTGGACAGTGTAGTGACCTTCTAAAAATAGTAACGGAATGGGAATATCCGCGCGCCACACGAAGGAAGGGAGGTAAACGCTGAAAACACTGGAGAAGATAAGGAAGAGTTACTGGAAATGGATCCACAATAAAACCAAAATCGGTTCGGCGCTGCTCTCTGAGAGCACGTGTTGAAATATCTCATCGACCAGGTTGTGTTTTGGGTCTACCTGAATATGCCCACCAAATTTGAAGCAGATCCATCGAGAACTTTGGCCGCGCATGAGGAACAAACACACACACAGACAGACAGACACAAGTCGTATATATATGTTCTGCGCGAACTTAGAATCCGGTTTCATTCTAGAATGGACCGGGTCCAGGTTGGAATTCTAACCCTGCGCAAGTACAGGGGTGCCATTCTAGAATGAAACCCTTGTTGCTGGTCCATTCTAGAATCGGCCGTGCGCAAGGTTGGAATTTGGGTCCAAGTTGGAATAGTCATTTCAGTTAGACTATCACACAGCCAAAGCCACAAATGTGGATTTTCTGTTTGTTTTTGTTTTTTGTGTGTTTGGTTGGGTGTTTTTTTCGGGTTTTTTACACTTTACTCAAAGACATCGTGAATTGGGATTGTGATGTTCTGAAAGTGATTACGATTTTGAGAGACACTCAGCACTGATCGCTACGAACGGAAATTTCCGGACTGACAGTGTTTTGCCGATCTCGCTTGTAACTTTTAATCTTATTCATATGCATGAAGTTGGTCTTCTGAATTGTGAAGATAAAGTCTTTAGCTTCGTATCGATATATAATATGACTATATAGTTTGAGCGAGGGAAAGGCTTTTTTTTTTTTTTTTAACTAGCTTTAACGTTCTATCAGGCATGCGCCTCTTAAGAACGGTGCTGCTTTGACCACAAGACTCGCAGCCATAGCAAACCCCTCGTTATGAGCGCCGACCACAACGAAAGCAATTGGCTGCGGTGGGCCCCACGAAAATCGGCA
The DNA here is from genome assembly GCF_037325665.1 of Littorina saxatilis. NCBI lineage: Eukaryota > Metazoa > Mollusca > Gastropoda > Littorinimorpha > Littorinidae > Littorina > Littorina saxatilis. The sequence goes on from NC_090252.1 coordinate 41,818,271, forward strand.
AAGGCGAGGCTAGTTTCTGTAGAAAATCGTCTCTGTTTTCTCCAAAATGACATATCATCCCATAACTGGCGTTTGTATTTCGACATAAGGTCTTGTGGCATCTAATCATCGATTTCATTCTTTCATTTGATTCATTTGTGAACGCTGAGCTTCGAGTATTTATGCTTTTCAGGGAAATTTTTTGAAAATTCTGACTTTCCACAGTTATTACGGAAAATCAAGCTTGTCAATCAAGATGCTGTGAATTGGAATGTCATTACTAATCATTAGTTGACCTCTGGATCAAGTGGTGTCATCTTGCTACACGGTTGAATTGCAATTCGTCAATCTCTGCCGTCACTGGGCACTGAGAACGTCAGGAGCCTGTATTTTTTTCAAGGGCAATTAGAGGTTATTTGAAAGTATGACATGGTATAATGTTGTGATTTTGGAGAGAAAAATTAATTGACTGTCATTGCAATGAGGCTTGGTCAGAAATAAAGGGTATTCACTGATTTTAAGCTACAATTCAGTTGCTTGGAAATGACAGACCTCCAATCCATTTGTAAATCAAGTGAACTCTCTTGAATGATTGGTACTTCCTCTACAAATAAATGTGCACCAGGATATAATTCTTGGAACTTTGTTCTTTTGTGTAGTAGTAATGCAGGGTTGTAGGAGTTTGAAACGTGGGCATATCACAGTTTGGAAGGTAGGGATTCTGATAGATTAAATAAAAACTGTCAAACTTTTAGGCATGGAATTCCCCTTTGAGAGTATTTGTTGTGGTAGTACTACTACTATGAATTGCTTTCAATGTTTTCCCATAATATTATAAAACCAGACAAAAGTTGTTGTTGATTTCTGTTTTTGTTAATGTCAACTTTTTTTTAAACTTGTGACAACAGCTCTATAACTCACTCTGTTTTTCTGTTGGTCTGTCTGTCGGTTAGTCGGTCTGACCGTCTGTCTGTCTGTCTGTCAAAAAAATTGTCAAAAAACCGGACATTTCCGAGAGGGAGACAGCGCTGACATTGCAAGCGGCCGCAACCGGCTCTCATCACAAAAACAACTGCCCTGCAAACATTACCGCCCTGGTAGTCCCCCTTGCTATGGTCTGCCTTTGTTTATTGCGTACTCAGGAGTGTCAACTTTCTTGACATGACATGACATCGCAAGATCGCCAAAGGATTTTTTTCAGGGGTAGACAAATCAGCCCCATTTTATCAAAGGGAAGGTGCAGGTGGAGATAATTCAAGGGAAGACAACTCTGTCTTACCTACAAACATTACGGCCCCCGGCGACTGGTGAATCCGGTTTCATTCTAGAATGGCACCCCTGTACTTGCGCAGGGTTAGAATTCCAACCTGGACCCGGTCCATTCTAGGATGAAACCGGATTCTAACTTTGCGCAGAACATATATATATATATATATATATAGATAGATGTGGTGGAGCGCATGCGGGTGGTGGCAACTGATTAGAAGAAGCGAGAGGGAGAGAATACACTAAAAATAAAAGTTTGATGAATAAATTGCTGAATGTTCTCTGTCCTCTTTTATTGCATAACACACACGCACACAATCACCAAGCATTTAAAATAAAAGTTAAAAATAGGTCCGTCAGACTAATGCTACTTTTTCAATAAACACTTTCAACACTTAGTCTGAAAAAGGTGGAAACTCATGCTCCGCACTCAAATCAAAAGTAGCTTGAGTCAAATCTCTACTACAAAAAAGTTCTGTTGCCACAACACTATAAAAAAAAAACGCTGGCGCTGGACCCGAGTACTCTTCAGACTGGCTCGCTCCCCCAGTATGAAAGTTTTTGTCTTGTGCACGTGGATTTAAAAAAATATATATATATTTATTTATTTTACACAATTAAAAAAATTATTAGAGTAAAATAAAACATTAAAACGTTCATAATAAACAATAGTAAACAAGAATTTTAAAAAAAATTAAAAAATAGACCGCTCATGCCGGGAATCGAACCCGGATCACTTGGATTTAAAAAAATATATATATATATATATTTATTTTACACAATCCCTTTCGCTGCCAATCAAAACTTCCTGACTGCCAGGGAATATTGGAGTTCGGGGTGTAATAATTCACAAAAAATTCTAGCTCCAAACTGGCAGTAGGTAGGAAAGTAAAACCTATGTTATTTTTAAAGTAAATTCAACCAAGAATCTGTTTTTAATCATGGAAATAATGCACAAGTGCAGGACGGGTATACCCGTCCTAAGGCAGTCAAGGGGTTAAAAAAATTATTAGAGTGAAATAAAACATTAAAACGTTCATAATAGACAATAGTAAACAAGAATTAAAAAAATAAATAAATAAAAAATAGACCGCCCATGCCGGGAATCGAACCCGGATCACTTTGGCCATAGACGGACGTGCTACGACAACTTTACTAGAGTTGTGCGCCTTGAATCACTGTGTGTATCTGTCGCTCTCTCTCTTTCAGTCTCACCGAGACCTAACACTGTATTGTAGTTTCTTTGCCGAGACCAAATCCCCACCAGCTGCGGCTGGCTTGCAAATCATGCTTTTCTCGTCACTCCGTGACGTGTTCGGCTGAGGCCGCCCAAGTCTCCCCTTTAGTTCAGTGACTGGCTGTTCGCAAAACGACCAGCCTCCCACCGCAAAAACTCCCCCCGTTAAGAGTCGTTTTTGTGGAATATTTTGCATTTAGGTCCCAGGTAACATTATGAAGTTTTAATACGATCAATCGGACCTATTATCAAGTTAGTGTATCAACTTTTGAACGAACTGCGCCCAGTAGTTTCCCAGCAATAAGCTGTTAAGTCGAGACACACAGACAGACACACACACACACACACAATTAAAGTCTGCAGGACCCTAGTACTGCGTACTCGGGGATAAAGTCACTAGTATGTGCTCTACCAACACACAACGCGCTCTAGAAAAAAACACGGTAATAAACACGCTATCCCACCAAGAGTCCGCTCGGCTGGTCTACATCATCTCTGTACACGAAACAAAACTCCCTGGTTTACAACTAGCTGGTTAGAGTTTTTTTTTAAATATATGCTCTATATTATATACATGGACGAAAAACTGCTTGTTTTCATAGTCACCATGCTAATCAGTACTGACAATCAAAATAAAGGGCAGTACATACGTTACTAATACATGTGTTACTACTTCATAGGCCAGCAACAACAACAACAACACCCACAACAACTGCAATATGAATATTAAATCTTGAATAATCTGAAATGAATATTGAATTGTGGAAGGAGCCTCATTTACAATTGAATATTCAGAACGAACTGCCCTTGTAAAATCCCTGTCAATACTGGATGTCCTGCACATGTTCACTTTTCACCAATGCACATGTCGAAATTGTGCGACTTTGTTGAAAATAGGCGTGTATTTACACTCAGGATGTCGGAAAATGTAATCAGAACACAGTATTCGCTAAAGTCAATAAAACTTAAGCGGCAAATTGTAAGAATATACAAAGTTTGCAAACGTAAAGCGCTTGACACCGAAAGATACGGCGATCTCACACCCGAACGGCGATTTAACCCGTGTTTCCTTAAAGGGCACGACAGCAGTATTAGTCAGTACGTGCAGATAACCTCGGTAATACTT